>NW_006781388.1:216227-240236 GCF_000442215.2 Lipotes vexillifer | reverse complement strand
CAAATCCTGGACAGCATTCCTGCCCCAATATTCTTTTAGAATCAGATTATTCTCAACAATATAAGCCTGAGATCTTGAAGCTATTTCTTTCTGTGTCTGTTCATGACAGACAAGAGAGTACGGCCCCACCGGGGCCATCGCCTCTATAACCATGAAAGGCACTTCAAGAAATAGTCTACTGTGACAGATTTGAGAGCCAGAAAGTAGTGTCAATCCTTTTATAGCCCGTTACTCCCTGGATGGCTGACAGCTTATAACTTGAAGCAAGCATCTCTGGAACATTTGTACTTCTCAAGGAAATCTCTGTCTTCACCCTTTCAGGAATTTCTCTAATTCCTCTTCCCCACTTAAGTGAGGAATGAATCCATATTAGAATTATCTAAGCAATTTTAAAACTCTACATGTCCATATCTCACTCCAGATGAATTAAGTCAGAATCTCTAGGGGTGGGACCCAGGCATCAATATATTTTACAGCACCCCAAGTTCAAATCCCCTAAGAAAATGGAAGATGACCATTCCATAATAGAACCTCTGTTCTTTAACTCAGAAAGTTGGCCTGTGTTTCTATTCATTCTTGGCCAGTTTATAGTCCTTCCCCACGTAGCTCAATAAGAACATTACATGCAGGATCAGAAGTCCTGCAGAGCCTGATAGTCCCGGATATACCATAGGCACATGTTTAGGAATCTTCCTCATATTGCAGGTCATGATTTGCACAGCTGATGATCTTATTTTTAATCTTGTTATTTTCACAACTGCATGTTTTGCATATGCGTATGTTTGGGTAAAATTTCTCATTTGAGCTCCGGTGCCTTTTTTTTTTTTTTTTTTTTTTGGCCATGCCACGTGGCTTGTAGGATCTCAGTTCCCCAACCAAGGAGTGAACCCAGGCCACGGCAGTGAAAGCCCTGAATCCTAACCACTAGCCACCAGGGAACTCCTAGACCTCAGGAG
Source organism: Lipotes vexillifer (assembly GCF_000442215.2). NCBI lineage: Eukaryota > Metazoa > Chordata > Mammalia > Artiodactyla > Lipotidae > Lipotes > Lipotes vexillifer. The sequence goes on along the minus strand of NW_006781388.1, from coordinate 239,280 downwards.
CCTTAAGAAGCATGCTCCATATCATTAGCCATTACCCTCTTGAACAAATCTCCAGTGTCATGCACCCCTATCTAAGCCCACTGTGTCCCAAGGGTTTTAGTACAGAGACTTTTCTGGATCATTTGGCATACTCCTGCCTCGATATTCTGGGAATCTTGATGATATCTCTGCTAGAGTCTGTTAAGAAGGTAAATGTGTGTGGTCACTGATTACTTTCTGAAGTGTATATAATGCTGAACAACATCTCCGCTAGGTTTCAGCAGATCAGCATATGTAGCATCGTAGGTCATCTCCTTTCTGGAACCACTGAAGCTACATTATCATCAAAGTTCAAGTATTTGTGTTTGACAACCCAGTAAATATCTATATAAATTCTTTGGCCCCTCATGAGTAGCATCAAGCTTGTCCTCTCTGTAGCAAGCAACAAGTGAATTTTTGTTCTTAAACCTTCTTTGTTAAAAGCTGATAGCCAATATCAGAGTTCACAGCACTCCATCAATGTGTGGCATGATGATACTAAAAAGAACTCATCACACCAGCACTAGCTCAATAAGGATGAGCTGTAACACAACAGATGAAACATCTTCAGGATATCAGCGATTTCCCAAGGATAAGAAGCAATGAACCTTCTCTAACACACAGTGGTACTTTGTAAACATGACCACAATCCTTCACCCTTTTCTGAATCCCCATCCCTTTGCATATAATTTTGCAGCATCTCTCAGCAAGAGCTGGAGTCTATTTCCCTTCCCCTTGAATGTGGGTGGACAGTATGGCTTGTATTAGGCAATAAAATTTGGTAGAACTGTGTGCCAGTTCTGAGACCAAGTCTTAAGAAGTCTTTTCATGCTTCCACTTACTTCCTGGGACCCTGCCTCTGCTCTGTGGACAAGAGCAGGCAAGCATGCTGTGGATGAGAGACTGCCTCAGCCAGAGTAATGTTAGTCCAGTTTTCCCAGCAGAGGGCAAAGACAAGTGGAAGAGCCTAGACAATATCAAAGCCATGCTCCCAGATGATAGCTGATGCATGAGAGAGGGAGCCCAGCCAAGTCAGGAAGAATTGCCCAGCCAAGCTCAGCCTAAATGGCTGAACTAGGGAATTGTGGCTAAATAGATGGTGGTTGTTTTAAGCCAAGTTTCAGGTGCTTTGTTAAGCAGTGGTAGCTATTGCTGTCATACTAACATGCTATATTTGGGTGATATTTCTGTCTTAGTGTGTGGATCTGGGTTAGAACCTAGGGATATTCATGTTCTGTCAAGCTTACTCCAGCACTGGAATTTTTAATTAGAAATATCTTCGTTCAGATCACAGCTCTGCCCTCTGCTAGAACACCTACCATGGCAAGAAGAACAAAGTGCACCAATTTTTCTCCAAACTCTAACTTGTTAAAACCGAGTCCTTTACACTTCTATAGCTACTGTGAGAGGATTGATGTCCCAGTACCACAGTTTCTTGATAAATGATACCAAGAGCTGCCAGTTATCCCTGTGGCTCTTTCTCCTCATAGGTACAACTTCCCAGATATCAAAGACATTTTATATAATGTAGTACACACACACACACACACACACACACACACACAGAATGAGAGAATGGCTGAAGTTTCCGGAAAGCACAGTGGTAGTCAGCACTTTTACTATTTCCAGATGAGTTGCTATGCTGATATCTTTTAGCAAAGGTGATAAGTTGAATATGATTATTTAGAAGGAGGAAGGGGAGAGGAGGACACAGGAGGATGAAGAAGATGGCAGCATCTTCCTGGTAAATGAAACTCTCCCTGGGATGCTAGTTCCTAGGCCCCAGCTGGCTCATCCACTATTGCCCTTGAGACCTCCTCATATTTAAGGGAGTGAACACATTCTGTCACCAGTTCTCAGAGGTATAGGGTAAATTCTGGCATTAGGAATTATTTTAGGCTCTCTCAGTATGGATTTCATATATTACTATAACTGTGACCCATATGTCCAACCAGGTGTCCAATGTTTTTGAGAAAGAAAATATAACCAAATCCCAATTTATTAATCTGTTTTTAATTTGACATGGATTTTGGCACATGAGTTTTTTTTTTGCGGTACCCGGGCCTCTCACTCTTGTGACCTCTGCTGTTGCGGAGCACAGGCTCCAGACGCGCAGGCTCAGCGGCCATGGCTCACAGGCCCAGCCGCTCCGCGGCACGCGGGATCCTCCCAGACCAGGGCGCGAACCCGTGTCCCCTGCATCGGCAGGCGGACTCTCAACCACTGCGCCACCAGGGAAGCCCGGCACATGAGTTTTGATAAAGGATGTGGAGTATCTAGAATTTTCAAATTCTAGATATTGAGGGGAGTTAGGACTTTTTGAAATATGCACTGGCTGGGCCTGTATTGCCTTATGATAAACATTTAGAGCAAGATTCAGGGGTAACTAATAATTGCACCAGTTAGTTGTAGCCCCTGGATATTTCCTGTATCTATGGTGGTAAAAGTGATGAATAGATTTTCTCAACAATTTGATAAGATGCATAATAATTTCTCCACTTGGAAACTTGTATCCTGTTTCTTATTAGGAAAAAAGATATATGATTGTCATAGTCTTTTCTTTCATCACAGCCATTCAAAGCTCAGTATTTATTGTATTTATTATTCAGTATTGTATAGTGGGCATTACATAGTCTTCTGCTATAGGAGGAAGGTAGATGTAGTTCCCAGGGACTATATAGTTACTGACACTAATTCTTATAGTGATGACACTACCTAACTACCTATCTACTGACAAGTACATGCAAAGAGAAGGTGATTAACTCTGTTTGTAGGAGGGGGAAGTGGGGAAATTTCTAAGACTGTCAGACAGAGGGGGTAGCATTTGGAGTAAACTTTGATGGATAAGATTTTGCCAGGCAGAGAAGGGGGAAAGGACGTTGTAGACAGATATAATAAGATTGAGTAAAAGTTTAAGAAAAAAAAAAAGTGTATGACTTGCTTACAGAAATCTAAGTAACCTGTGCATTTGTAGAGAAGGTCATATGCTGCGGAGTGAGAGGACATGGGTCTGAACAGATAAGCTTGCATCCCAGTTTAGATGAGTTTGCTAAGGAATTAGCTTTGTCTTCTAAGGACTGAGGCACTTTCCCAATTTATAATCTGAGGGTATGGTAAAAACATATGCAGATCAGAGCACAAATTGAGCCAGGCAGTGAAGTAGTGAGGACTCAGATTTAGTTCTTTATCCTTACTTAAAATGAATAGGAAAAAACCAAGAGGATAAGAATATAATATATATATATATTATATATATATGTAATAAATATTTTATTTTTCTGAACCACAAAATATTGACATTTTAGTCAGTGATAGATGGGTGGATATTAATAGCCATGTAAAACCTTTTTCTAATTCCCTTTTTTATTTCATACATTTTTATTATCTTCCTTTCTTCTGCATATTCCATGTGTGTACTTTAAAATGTGTATGTCTTTTTGTATAATTGTATTTTATCACAATATTGTGATTTGATCATTAATAACGGTAATAAATTGCATAGCATCTATCCAATAATAAAAACTGCATTATAATCATAGTCTACAAATCTTAAAATCTGGCTTGAAATTTCTAAGAAAAGTGAATAAAAACATTGAGTTGACAGCCTGATCATGTTGCACTGGGTTATCACCATATATGTGACTCAGTAACTAGAATGTTTGCTGTCCATTGTGTAAGAGAAGTTTGTCATCCTCCAGCTCATTTAAAGGTTATAGAATTTCCTTTTATGTAACATTCTTTGTATTCGTGAATCCTATGTCAATTTTCAGGTGTAGCCTCATTGCTGAAAAAAATCCTTGGTGAAAAACCACAATGAAATGAGTTCATTTTCAGAAATTTTTTAAGGATTAAAAAAGGAAAGGAGCTGAATTAGAAACAGGAGAAATTTGGTACTAGTCCCCATTCTCTATTAAGTTCCTTCCTCAGCTAAATTTGGTATGATAATACCTTCAAAAGAAGATACAGGAAGAGTATAAATTTCTAGTTGTTAAGATCAAATTTCCATGTGGAAACCATGTTTTCTTAGTAGGAAATATTTTTAGAAATCTTAGTTCATGCTTAGGATTGAAGGACTGAAAAACATATGACTCTCTGATTTCTGAGCACACCATGTAAGAAATCAACTGGCAAATTGACATCTATAAAATAGGCAAACTTTACACAAAAAGCAGTTTTATAAAATATTATAATGTTTAGATAATTATGGCTTTAAATTTTTTTAATGAAGCTAGAGAAAAAAATTCATGAAAATATCAGATAGCTATTTGTACTACTAGAACCAGAAATAAGAATGTACTGTTGTGTATCTCTATACACTTTATAAAATATGTTTACTTATGTTATTTTAACCTCACAGCAATTCTCTGAGGGAAAGGGGTTTGATAGTATTCCATGTAGAAATTAGGAAACTGGGGTCCTCGTGGTTCCTTTAAACAGGTCACACCACGCACAATGTTTGAAGACCATTGAGTTTGTGGGATTTTTTTTTCCCCAGCTCTGACATAAGCCTAAGTTTCTTGCACTGTAAGATAATAAGCTTAGTAGTAAAAGCTCAACTCTGTCCTGGTATAAAATGCCACTGTATCCATCCTTGTCCTGAAATGTAAAAGTATTGGATCCTATTACATGCAGTACAAACTGTCGATAGATTATGGTTTAGTATATTATCAGTGTCTGGATATATTCCATTAGGAATTTTGGCTGTGAGTACTAGAAAAATAAGATTTTAAGACTTTTCTATTGCTATATCATACAAATGTGTCTTTCCAAAGAATAGGCACTAGAGTGTAAAATTATAAGAACTGCCACTGCACATATATCAATGGAGGTTACATCTCATATATAAATAGAAAAGAGTCTCTTGTCTAAATGTGTAAGCTAGTCAAGCTACTCACTATGTATGATGTGAGTAATTTTGGAAGTTATATGAAGTGTTTAAGGTTACCAGGACATGTTAATGCACTTAGAGTCACCATTTAATGCTTGATATGTTTTCCAAATGTGCACAACTTACTCCTTGGTACTGTTTTATGATGTGTGCCAAATTTCCAATGCCAAAAGGCTGAATTCTCAGTAATAGGGAGCATTTTCCCTATCTCGCTTTGATAAACCTCTAAATGAGACCAGACTGACAAGCTGTTTCTGCCATAGCTCTCAGCAGGCCACCTTGGTCTTGGCCTTGACTTTTGGAAAGAGGTTACCTCATCAGATAACCCTCAGCTACTAGGTCCATCTGAACTTTGAGAGAATATAACACATTTGACTATTAAATGGCCTCTATTGATATCATGCTCTATTGTTTGTTTGTTTGTTTTTAGATAGACTCTGGACTTCTTTGTTCATCCACCCACTTCTGTTCAAGAATGTATGTTTGGCCTCGAGAACTTGACCAGACCATCTGTGAATATTCCTTTTTTTTCTCTGTGGGAATTTTGATTACGGAGCTCAAGTTTCAAAATGAAGCCAACCAATCATTTATGTATGTGAGAATCAATTTATATTTTCTTTTTCTTTTTACTTTTGTTTACTTATTTTTTTGGCTGCGCTGCACAGCATGTCGGATCTTAGTTCCCCAACCAAGGATCAAACCTGCACCCCTTGCATTAGAAGCATTAAGTCTTAACCACTTGACCACCAGGAAGTCCCTACATTCTCTTTTAAACTTCTTAGTCATCTTTAAAAGATATACCTCTCAGCAGTGAAATGGAATAGGATTTCTTGATAGAAATAGAGAAAGGAAGAAAATAAATGGCTTAAGCAAAATATACTGTAGCAGGGGCCTTCCCTGGTGGCACAGTGGTTGAGAGTCTGCCTGCCGATGCAGCGGACACGGGTTCGTGCCCCGGTCCGGGAGGATCCCACATGCCACGGAGCGGCTGGGCCCGTGAGCCATGGCCTCTGGGTCTGCGCGTCCCGAGCCTGTGCTCTGCAACGGGAGGGGTCACAACAGTGAGAGGCCTGCGTACCGCAAAAAAAACAAAAACAAAAACAAAACAAAACAAAAAATATATATACTGTAGCATAGAGATCAGATGTATGGAAAATAGTCTGTCATTCATTAAATAAAATTCTATGGATTTTAGGCTGAGATCTATAGAGAAAAAGAAAAGCAGAAAAAAAAAAAAGAGAGTCTAGTTGCCAAATATATGTTACAGTGTTCATCACTAAATTAAAAACCTTTGTGGTGGCTTCATAGAATGAATTTGGGAGTGTTTCTCCCTCTGCAATGTTTTGGAAGAATCTGAGAAGGATAGGTGTTAGCCTTTCTCTAAATGTTTGATACAATTTGCCTGTGAAGCTATCTGGTCCTGGACTTTTGTTTGTTGAGAGATTTAAAATTACGGTTTCAATTTCATTACTTGTGATAGGTCTGTTTATATTTTCTAATTCTTCCTGGTTCAGTCTTAGAAAATTGTACCTTTCCAAGAATTTGTCCATTTCTTTGTTGTTGTCCATTTTACTGGCATATAGTTGTTTGTAGTAGTCTCTTATAACCCTTTGTATTTCTGTGGTGTCAGTTGTGTTTTCTCCTTTTTCATTTCCAATTTTATTGATTTGCATCCCCTCCATTTTTTTCTTGATGAGTCTGGCTAAGAGTTTATCAATTTTGTTTATCTTCTCAAAGAAGCAGCTTTTAGTTTTGTTGATCTTTGCTATTGTTTTCTTCATTTCTATATCATATATTTCTGCTCTGATTTTTATGATTTCTTTCCTTCTTCTGATTTTGGGTTTTCTTTGTTCTTCTTTCTCTAGTTGTTTTTAAGTGTAGGGTTTGATTGTTTATTTGAGATTTTTCTTGTTTCTTGAGGTGAGATTGAATTGCTATAAACTTCCCTCTTAGAACTGTTTTTACTGTGTCCAGTAGGTTTTAGGTCATCGTGTTTTCATTGTCATTTGTTTCCATGTATTTTAAATTTTTTTCTTTGATTTCTTCAGTGATCTCTTGGTTATTTAGTAGTGCACTGGAGTGAAGTGAGAGTAACATTGATATATATACACTACCGAATGTAAAACAGTTAGCTAGCAGGAAGCAGCAGCATATCACAGGGAGACCAGCTTGGTGCTTTGTGATGTCCTAGAGGGGTGGGATAGGGAGGATGGGAGGGCTGCTCAAGAGGGAGGGGATATGGGGACACATGTATGCATATGGCTGATTCACTTTTGTGAACAAAAGAAACTAACGCAGTACCGTGAAGCAATTATGCTCCAATAAAGATCAATTTTAAAAAAACAATAAATAAAACAAAAAACCCTTGTAAATTATGATATAGATGTTACTGTGTCATCTGAGAAGGAACGTTTTGTTGAGTGTCTACTACAGAAAGCTGGGAGCCTCACCACTGTATTCCCAGCAAGATCCCTCTTATCAGCAAGCTGAAAGGAGTCTTGCTAAGTTCACTCCCTGAATTCTGATCCTTGTTGGAGGCAGCTGAAAAAATGACTTAGGTAGAAAGAGACTTAAGCTCCATGTGCTACACCAGACCTGGAACTTGCCTTAATTATTGCTACAGTGTCTACTCAGAAGTGGAGCAGAATTGTGTGAAGTGCTGTGTAAAGACAACAAAATAGGTGGACAGTCATAATCTCAGGTCAGAAGAATTGATTCAGACCAAGTATTTTTTTTTTTGCAGTCATATTATTTTATTTTCTATTTTTTTAAAGAGATCTTTATTGGAGTATAATTGCTTTACAGTACTGTGTTAGTTTCTCTTGTACAACAAACTGGATCAGCCATATGCATACATATATCCCCATACCCCCACCCTCTTGAGCCTCCCTCCCACCCTCCCTATCCCACCCCTCTAGATGGTCACAAAGTACCGGGCTGATCTCCCTGTGCTATGCGGCCGCTTCCCACTAGCTATCTATTTTACATTCGGTAGTGTATATATGTCCATGCCACTCTCTCACTTTGTCACAGCTTACCCTTCCCCCTCTCTGTGTCCTCAAGTCCATTCTCTATGTCTACGTCTTTATTCCTGCCCTGCCACTAGGTTCATCAGAACCATTTTTTCTTTTTTAGATTCCATATGTATGTGTTCGCATACAGTATTTATTTTTCTCTTTCTGACTTACTTCACTCTGTATGACAGACTCTAGGTCCATCCACCTCACTACAAATAACTCAATTTCATTTCTTTTTTATGGCTGAGTAATATTCCATTGTATATATGCGCCACATCTTCTTTATCCATTCATCTGTCAGTGGGCATTTAGGTTGCTTCCATGTCCTGGCTGTTGTAAATAGAGCTGCTATGAACACTGTGGTACATGACTCTTTTTGAATTATGGTTTTCTCTGGGTATATGCCTAGTAGTGGGATTGCCGGGTCATATGGTAATTCTATTTTTAGTTTTTTAAGGAACCTCCATACTGATTTCCATAGTAGCTGTATCAATTTACATTCCCACCAACAGTGCAGGAGGGTTCCTTTTTCACCACACCCTTTCCAACATTTATTGTTTCTAGATTTTTTGATAATGGCCATTCTGACTGGTGTGAGGTGATACCTCATTGTAGTTTTGATTTGCATTTCTCTAATAATTAGTGATGTTGAGAATCTTTTCATGTGCCTCTTGGTCATCTATATGTCTTCTTTGGTGAAATGTCTGTTGAGGTCTTCCACCCATTTTTTAATTGAATTTTTTTTTTTTTGATACTGAGCTCCTTGAGCTGGTTATATATTTTGGAGATTAATCCTTTGTCCATTGTTTCATTTGCAAATATATTCTCCCATTCTGAGGGTTGTCTTTTCATCTTGTTTATGGTTTCATTTGCTGTGAAAAAGCTTTGAAGTTTAATTAAGACCCATTTTTTAATTTTTGTTTTTATTTCCATTACTCTATGAGGTGGATCAGAAAAGATCTTGCTTTGGTTTATGTCAAAGAGTGTTTTTCCTATGTTTTCCTCTAAGAGTTTTATAGTGTTTGGTCTTACATTTAGGTCTTTAATTCATTTGGAGTTTATTTTTGTGTATGATGTTAGGGAGTGTTCTAATTTCATTCTTTTACATGTAGCTGTCCAGTTTTCCCAGCACCACTTATTGAAGAGGCTGTCTTTTCTCCATTGTATGTTCTTACCTCCTTTGTCATAAATTAGGTCACCATATGTGCATGGGTTTATCTCTGGGCTTTCTCTCCTGTTCCATTGATCTATATTTCTGTTTCTGTGCCAGTACCATATTGTCTTGATTACTGTAGTTTTGTAGTATAGTTTGAAGACAGGGAGCCTGATTCCTCCAACTCCGTTTTTCTTTCTCAAGATTGCTTTGGGTGTTTGGGGTCTTTTGTGTTTCCATACGAATTGTAAAATATTTTGTTCTAATTCTGTGAAGAATGCCATTGGCAGTTTGTTAGGGATTGCACTGAATCTGTAGATTGCTTTGGGTAGTATAGTCATTTTCACAATATTGATTCTTCCAATCCAAGAATGTGGTATATTTCTCCATCTGTTTATATCATCTTTGATTTCTTTCAACAGTGTTTTATAGTTTTCTGAGTACAAGTCTTTCACCTCCTTCGGTAGGTTTATTCCTAGGTATTTTATTCTTTTTGTCACAGTGGTAAAAGGGAGTGCTTCCTTAATTTCTCTTTCTGAATTTTCATTGTTAGTGTATAGGAATTCCAGAGATTTCTGTGCATTAATTTTGTATCCTGCAACCTTACCAAACTGACTGATTAGTTCTAGTAGTTTTCTTGTGGCACATTTAGGATGTTCTATGTATAGTATCATGTCATCTGCAAACAGTGACAGTTTTACTTCTTCTTTTCCAATTTGTATTCCTTTTATTTATTTTTCTTCTCTTATTGCCGTGGCTAAAGCTTCCAAAACTATGTTGAATAATAGTGGTGAGAGTGGAAATCCTTGTCTTGCTCCTGATCTTAGTGGAAATGCTTTCAGTTTTTCACCATTGGATATGATGTTTGCTGTGGGTTTGTCATATATGGTCTTTATTATGTTGAGGTAGGTTGCCTCTATGCACATTTTCTGGAGAGTTTTTATCATAAATTGGTGTTGAATTTTGTCAAAAGCTTTTTCTGCATCTATTAAGATGATCATATGGTTTTTATTTCTTAATTTGTTAACTAGTGTATCACATTGATTGATTTATGTATATTGAAGAATCTTTGCATTCCTGGGATAAATCCCACTTGATCATGGTATATGATCCTTTTAATATGTTGTTGGATTCTGTTTGCTAGTATGTTGTTCAGGATTTTGCATCTATGTTCGTCAGTGCTAATGATCTATAATTTTCTTTTTTTATGATATCTTTTTCTGGCTTTGGTATCAGGGTGATGGTGGCCTCGTAGAATGAATTTGGGAGTGTTCCTCCTTCTACAACTTTTGGGAAGTTTGAGAAGGATGGGTGTTAGCTCTTCTCTAAATGTTTGATAGAATTCACCTGTGAAGCCATCTGGTCCTGAACTTTTGTTTGTTGGAAGTTTTTTTTTTTTTCCGATACACGGGCCTCTCACTGTTGTGGCCTCTCCCATTGCGGAGCACAGGCTCCGGACATGCAGACTCAGCAGCCATGGGTCACGGGCCCAGCTGCTCCATGGCACGCAGGATCCTCCTGGACCGGGGCACGAACCCGTGTCCCGTGCATCGGCAGGCGGACTCTCAACCACTGCGCCACCAGGGAAGCCCCTGTTGGAAGATTTTTAATTACAGTTTCAGTTTCATTACTTATGATAGGTCTGTTTATATTTTCTTATTCTTCCTGGTTCAGTCTTGGAAAATTGAACCTTTCCAAGAATTTGTTCTTTTCTTCGTGGTTGTCTATTTTATTAGCATATAGCTGTTTGTAGTAACCTCTTATAAACCTTTGTATTTCTGTGGTGTCAGTTGTGATTTCTCCTTTATCATTTCTAATTTTATTAATTTGCATCCTCTCCCTTTTTTTCTTGATGAGTCTGGCTAAGGGCTTATCAATTTTTTTTGTCTTCTCAAAGAAGCAGCTTTTAGTTTTGTTGATCTTTGCTATTGTTTTCTTTGTTTCTGTTTCATTTATTTCTGCTCTGATATTTATGATTTCTTTCCTTCTACTGACTTTGGGTTTTCTTTGTTCTTCCAGACCAGGTTTTTGAGGCTTACATTCAATGGCAAAGGTAAAAGAAGCTTGCAGCAAGTTTTCTAGCAATTAAAAGCAGTCATGACATGACTAGTTTTGATGAGGAAAATTACATTTCAAATTTGGGGAGTGTTTTTGAATATGATATGAGATATATTGATAATTAGATCCTTATTTCATCAGTGAATGTGTACATGACAGGGGAAAACACATTCTCTTTTTACATACAAAATAACAATGATAATAACTAAAATGTATTGAGATTTTTACTGTGACAGGCATTATCCTGGGATTTCTTTCCACACAACTTAATTCTGACACAGTTAAGTACTATTATTGATTCCATTTTAAACATGATAAAACTGAGGCACAAAGAGGTTAACCAGTTTGCCCGAGATTAATGATGGAGCCAGGATTCAAACCTATACATGCCATCTCCAAATTCCCAATCCCTAACTGTCATGCTATGGAGAATTATAAATTTACTTAGTATTAAAATACTTTAACCCATGAAATAAAAAATAGTGAACTAAGAAACAATGGTTGTAGGAAACATTTGGTTGAAGTCCTTCTAGGAGCATTTCTGATTCTTGAGAATGGTTAGACATAAATTTTCAGTAAAATGTATTTTCATGTATGAAAATAGGAGACTGTGTGAGATCCTTTTTGGCAATTTTATGGAATGAACAAAATTAAAAATTATGAAATTTTGTTTGAGTAGAACACATACATGAGTGTTGCTCTTAACCTTGGCTACACATTGGACTCACCTGGGGAATTTTAAAAACTTATGAATGCCTGGGTCCCAGCCCAGAGCTTCTTTCTGAATTGGTGCCAGGAATGGCCTGGGCATTGGGACTTATAAAAACTGCTAGGTGGCAACCACAGCAAAAATTCAGGGCTTGAGTTGAGGGCAGTGTCGTGGTAAAGCCAAAACACTTATGATGGAGTCAGGCTGACCTGGGTTTGAAGTTATAAACCCACACGTGTGAACTTTGTGATTTGGAGGAACTGACTTTTTCTTCCTGAGAATCAGTTTTCCCCATGTATACAATGGTGATAATAAAAGTACTTAACTGTGGTTTTGTGCCATACACACAAAGTTTTTGGCAATGCATACATGTCTCCAAGCATCGTGATTGGCATGGCATCATCACTCAATTAACTTCAGCATTTTTTTTTAAGACTGAAGGCAGATCATAGGTGAGTTTTTCCCCATATTGTGAGACCATCATATGGAAAATTAGTAAGGTAGGGTTACTCTTCATTGAATTTAATGCTTTAATTGATAACCTCTGTGAATATTAAATGATATATATCATTTTATATCTAGCTAGCTAGCTAGCTATCAACCATCTGTCTATCTATCTATCTTTCTATATATCTCTTGCTTGCTACCCAACTAGCTATAGCTATATAGTATTTTAGAGCAGGAATTCTCCTCCATTTGCTTGGCAACAGCTATATTCCAGGGCACAGGAGAAAGTCAAAAGACATATAAATCTAAAGGAGGAAGCTTTATAGACCTTTTTCTATCTTCCTGGATCTTTCTGCCTTACCTCAATCTGGCTTATTGAAATGTCCGTTAGAAAGTCTAAGACCATCTTTTTGACTGTCCTGGAGCAGGAATTTAACATAGTGACATGTTAGTCACATCGGACATTGTTCTTGGGGGTCATTCTATCTTTCTGTGACGTCTTGTACTGACTCCTGACTTAGATCCAACATCTGCTTTTCTGATTCTGTTTAATTCCCCCTTTTCTGGCTCATACCCACGGCCATGTGAAGGTTTCAAGTTCTTGCCTGCCATACGCTACTGTTCCCAAGTAATGGCCTATGAGCAAGTGCATTAAGACATGATATCATTCAACATACTGCAGATATTTTGGCTATAAACTTTATTCGTTGGGCCAGAAACATTTAAGGATGTCCCAGGCTTTTCAGTGTATCTAAGTTAAGCAAGTCTGATTAAAGTGGGATTGTTAGGTCCTTCCTTTCTTATCAGATAATATGAAGAGACTGTAGTAAAGGTGATGTTTTAGGGCTGGCAATAGAAAAATCTAAAATGTATTTATCTACTTTTAAAATCTAAAATATATTTATCTACTTTTAAAAATCCTAATTGTTAATTTCTTTAAAGAAATGATTTTTTTTCTTTCTTGCCTCTCCCCTTGCGGAGCACAGGTTCTGGACGTGCAGGCTCAGCTGCCATGGCTCACTGGCCTAGCCACTCCGCGGCATGTGGGATCTTCCCAGACTGGGGCATGAACCCGTGTCCCCTGCATCGGCAGGAGGACTCTCAACCACTGCACCACCAGGGAAGCCCTAAAGAAATGATTTTTTGTTTGGATGTTTCATGCAGGCTACATCTCATGATTTCTACAAGTATTAGTTAATTTAAACTTCATGACAAACTTGTGGGGTTGATGCTATTACTACCTCTGGTTTACAGATAAAGAAACCAAGGATACCCAACTAGAAACTGATGAAGATAAGATTTAAATGCAGGCAGTCTCTTTCCAGAAAATGGGCTCTGTAACATTATACCCTGTTAACAACAGCAAAGATTTACAAACACTGTAATGCCCTTTTTAACAGGATATAACAAATTCCCTTTTATTTTTTTCTGGTGTTTAAACATTGTCAAATGATAATATCAGATTCATTATTCCTTTCTGTATTTAACTCTTTTGAGAGATGCCTTGCCAGGGAGGTCTCTGATCATGAAGTTGTCAAGAATTAAAGCTTTCTTTTTAGTTTGCAAAGTAGGCAATCTGAAGCAATGCTCTTCTAATATAACATATTCTTCTGGAGCTCCACTTTCCTTCTGAAGTTCTTTTCCCTTGAGCAGACCTTTCCAAATAGAGAATTGTCTCAACAGTAAGTCTCCATCTTTACTTCCTTCTTTTTCAGTGGTTACTCAAAATATGACAATTTTTTCAGATTGCTTGTTCAAAAACTAAAATCCTGAGGTTTTGTCAATTAATTTTTTTGCAGTAAACTACTTAAATTGGAACTGGTGATAAATACATTTATGAGAAGTTTTTAAAGGCTCCAAATAATTTTCTTATTGAAACATCCTAAATAGAGTAACCACTGCCAACTTGGAGCCCTCTTTGTTAGTAGGTAATTATTACCTAATTATCTCCAATCCTTACATATGAACATGAAAGAAATCACATTAATCTTAATAACCCAAATTTCTAGTCTTATTACCAGCGGCACATGCAGAAATTCCATATACCTCTCCCAGGTATTTCTGTGGACCTACAGGGATGCATTGTAGGAATTCACACCCCTGTCAATCATCTGCAGTACCAGATGGCATCCATTAGATCCTTTCCTTCCTGTTCTGCCTCCTCTGTGACGCTATAGAAGTGTAGCACCAATGTGGGTGGTGACAAAGCACACATTGAGAACATTACAAGGACATCAATGTACACACCAAGGGTACTGTCCAGGTATGCATCCAAAGCTGCCCATCCTTGTAGGGCTGGAGATGTGCTGAGTTCTGTGCAGTCAAGGAGCAGCTACCCTCTCTCCAACTCTGCATTGCCCTGTGTCACCCCTTCAGAAACAGCAATATTTTTGCCCAGAGTCTCCTATAAATAGCAACCTCTCTTCTGGTCCTTAGCCATTTTTCATAAAGAGCTTAAATCTAGTCCAAGTGATTGGGCAGGGAATAGGTGGCCTAAAATAATCTTTTGTTTCTTTCTATTAGTTCTTTCTCCCTTGAGCCCCTTTATAAAAACGAATGTTAAAACTTCTCTCTCAACTTTCTGCTAAATCCTTACCCCCTTGTCTCTGCACAGGAATTCTTGGGACTGGAATGGCAGTTGCATAACTCTACTCAGCAGAAACATTTATTCCAGGATTTACTTTTCCATGGCTGAGAGAATTTTAGTTTCACCAAATCATGACTCATTTCTATTGGGGAATAATTAGGAAAAGAGAGAAACTAGAGATAGAAAAGGGAAATAAAAGAGACAAAAGAATAAGAATAGAGGATCTTGCAATAAAGTTTGGGAGCTGTAAAGGTCAGCCAGAGTGTCAGATCTGCACTCCCAAGATTATTAGAAAAATTGAATTTAGGATATTCTGTGGAAAACAGACTATAAACAAACTTTTGGTCTAAAGTCATTCTTGGCTGAGCTAAGATTCTATAACCATGTGTTGAGGAGAGCTGTTGAAAACTTACCTTTTTAGCATAGCTGAGTGTATTAAGTAAAGATACTCCTGAATTTTCCATCTCAAATAAATTATTATCCATTTCCAGGATAATGGGGAGACGTTAGAGGAAATCAAAACTCTAAATCATATATAAAATAGCTGTTAATATTTGGATGGAAACTCAGGTCCTGGAAAATACAAACACTTCTAAGTATATATATATTTTTCAACAAAAAGCTAAAAAAATCTTGCTGAAGGTTTTTGTGAGAGAAAATCTAAAGCTATCATCTAGTGACCAAAGTGATAGTAAATAGAAATGAATTTTAATATCTTATTAGTAATAATCTGAGATATGTAAAACATCTTTTATGCTTTACTTTAGTAAAATCTTTTTACTTGAGTGATCATAAAAGTCAGAAAGTCATAAAAGTCATAAGAGTTACAGAGTTAAATGTGAGTTTAATGA
This sequence comes from Lipotes vexillifer, assembly GCF_000442215.2. Lineage (NCBI taxonomy): Eukaryota > Metazoa > Chordata > Mammalia > Artiodactyla > Lipotidae > Lipotes > Lipotes vexillifer. The sequence goes on along the minus strand of NW_006781388.1, from coordinate 223,552 downwards.
AAATTCCATTATCATCAAGGAAGTGCTTTATTCTCTTAGCAGGACCTATGTTTGTTTTTGAGAAATGTGGAATATTGGTCTCCACTATGTTTGTGCATGTTGTAGGAGAACAGTAATAAAGGAGGTTGTATGTCACAGGATCAGTTGAAAACCTCCACACTTGCATGTTAGTGGGTATGAGATTGGGAGTGAGAAGACCCTAGTTGGATCCCTCACCACTCTCTCCTGATGGCTGGAAGAAAGAGATCATTTCCTCTAGGGTAGTGGTTTAAATGGTAACAGGAGCAAATCTCTTTTTCAAGTGAGCTTCATTAACATCCAAGAAAGAGCAGGAGCTTGAGTTTGTAAGACAAAAAAGAAGACAAAACTTTGGAAGTTTCCCAAGGAAAGGGCTTGGGAAAGAAAATCAGTAGTAGGCAGAAAGGGGGAGAAGAGGAGGAAGGAAAAAGAAGGGAAGTAAAGAGAGAAATTTAGTGAAAGGGAGGGAGGAAGGGAGAGAGGAAGAGAGAGAGAGAGAGGGAGAGAAGCTCTCTTTAGGAGTCTATAGCCAAGGTGTACAACCAACCTTTCTGTGGTTCATGAGGAAAAATTAAGTTAATGTTAAAATTCCTGGTGCTTCTTATAAACCCAATAGGACCCTGTGGGTCCTGGGCATAGAAGATTTTCTGTCCCCTGTTCCTTGAATCCAGCCTCCATGACCTTCCCTGAGTTCCAAAGGGCAGAGTCAGAATAGTTGCTAAGCCAGGAAGGGAAGGGATTCAAAAGACAAGGGAGGGACAACCAGGAAACGAGTGCAGCTTTGGGGCACTGGTACTGGGGTACTGGTTCCACCTCAAGGGATACACATAACAATGTCTTTAAGCTCTTTAAGATGTCAGCATTCTTCATACCAGAGAAAGACATTAAAGGAACCAGAGAACGTCATCAAGATTACCTGAGACCAGATTAGAGGAGTGCAGGCCCTGTGCATGCCCTGATCTTATCAGCAACCCCACCCTGGAACCGTTGCTGTAAAACTGCTCCTCAATCCTCCTGGGTTGAGACACAGTCTTCGAGGGCAGGAGTCTGCTGTGTCCCCCTTTTCTACTACACCCAAAACTCTGTGTCCAAGATTTGATTCCACACCAGTGCACAGAGGCTGAGTATTCGGCATCACTATTTTCTACTGCTCTGTGAAGGCCACAGATTCTCCTCATACCCCTATTGTATTTTAGGGATGTGTTTGATATGGGGAAACTAGTGAGGCAGAATGCCCTTAGGAAAAGTGATGGTAAATTGTGCCCTGATCATCTTATAAGGATTTCAGTGAAATTAGGGCTGTGTGTCATTCCCCTTCCTGCTCCCCAGTCTAGACAGTCATCCTTGATTTCCTAACCCAACAGGCCTGAGCGGCTGTGAGCTAGAATTTCTTGAATTCCCCAATGGCAAAGACTATCTTTGGAAGATTAAAAAGGAGGCCCCTGACACACAAACTACTGATGATGTTACCTGAAACCTGAGTTCACCTCTTGGTGGGTGCTGAGCCAAAAGACACAACCAAGACAAGGCACAGGAGAAAGAAGGATTTATTACTTGCAGCAAGTAAGGAGAACAATGCGAATCTTTCCCAAAGGACTGTATCCCCAAACAGCAAAATTGGGGAAGTTTTAAACTAAGGGTACATGCATATTCATAAAGGGGTGTGAGCAGAGGAGAATTCAGCATAGAATTGGGTCAAAGGTTGACAGAGCCCAAGCTTTAGTTGATTGAAATCAGGAGGATCAACATCATCATTCCATCCTACACCTGGGTGGGGGCCTTAGTTCCTACAGAACTCAAAGATATATTTTTATATCCCTTCAGGAGGAAGTAAGACTCTGCTTTGTCACTGCTCTATTGTTTGTCTGCCTCTTCTCTGTTCTTGCATTCCTTTTTTCCCTTAAGATCATTAATTACTGAGACCTGTTCAAGGGCAAACATTGTGGCCAGGCATAGAACACAAAACGGCTTAGGCCAAAATGGCTTCTCTTATGTCAAGAAAGCCATTCCTGGTTCTCTTTCTCTGGGGACCCCCTAACCTATCTGCTTACAGTGGCAGCCAAAGCAGTGGAAAAGATGGCCAGCAGGGAATAGTTAGAAGTGTTGTCCAAGACAAGTTCATGTGACTGATGCACAGTGAGACCAAACAAACTGAACAATCAGAGTTTGGAGCAGGGAAAGGTTTATTCCAGGGCCAAGAAAGTAGAATGGGTGGCTCACGTTCAAAACCTTTGAACTCCCCAATGGCTTTTGGGGAAGAGTTTTTATAGGCAAAATTTGGGGTGAGGGCTGCAGGGCGTATGACTTTCTTCTGATTGGTTGGTGGTGAGGTAAAAGGGCAGTGCTCTAGGAATCTTGTGCTCAGTTTGAAGTTACCATCCTCCACCTGGGTGAGGGGCCTCAGTTCCTGCAGAAGAACTCAAAGATATTGTTATGTATATCCCTTGAGGAGCAACCAGGACCCTGCCCAATCACTGTACTATTGTTTCTTTTCTTTTCTTTTTAATTAATTTATTTATTTAACTTATTTTTGGTTGCATTGGTCTTCATTGCTGCGCATGGGCTTTCTCTAGTTGCGGTGAGCAGGGGCTACTCTTTGCTGCAGTGTATGGACTTCTCATTGCAGTGGCTTCTCTTGTTATGGAACATGGGCTCTAGGCACATGGGCTTCAGTAGTTGTGGCACGTGGGCTCAGTAGCTGTGGCTTGTGGGCTCTAGAGCACAGGATCAGTAGTTTTGGCTCACGGGCTTAGTTGCTCCGTGGCATGTGGGACCTTCCTGGACCAGGGCTCGAACCTGCATCCCCTGCATTGGCAGGCAGATTCTTAACCACTGCGCCACCAGGGAAGCCCTGTACTATTGTTTCTTGAGTGCTTTTCCTTTGTTTCTGCATTCCTTCACTTTCTTAGTTATAAACTGCTTGAATCTGCCCTTGGGAACTCAGGGAAGGTCTAGGAGGCTGAAGCCTTTTTCCTACAAACAGGAAATGGGGAGCACGGAAAGGCTTTTGCACCTGGGAGAGCCCCACAGTGTCCTGCTCAGTTTCAGAAGCACTATAAAAATGAAAGCTCCCAGATGACTAAATTTAGTCAAAGTAATGGCTGAAAACACAACAAAAGTAGCTGTTTTGAGAGAAAATTCACCAGATGTTAGAGGGACTAAAATTTAGAGGGTGGTTAAGTAATTACATATTTTATGAGGACATAACCCCCCTTGGAGATTATAAAGAGGTCCAGGTACGAGTCTAAAGACACTTGTGTGCATTTTGTCAGAGTTCCATTAGGTAAAGGACAGAGAGAGACTTGCCTCCTCATGATTAGAAGACAGAGGGAACAGAACTAGTCTGAGGAAGGTCTTCACAATGACACTAAAGCTACAGATCCTTCTTGTTCTCTCATCTTGACATGTGGCCAACACAGCTCTTTGAATGAAGGGTGTAACTGCTCAAGGAGTGAGGATAGTTATTTGGAGTACTAAGAATTTAAAGCAGCCTTCCTGTCAGTCAACCCCTCCCAGGTTTGTCCCCAGGCAGTTCTTTCCTGTGAAACTAAGAATCCCTTAGGCTATCCTTCTGGGATGGTAAAAAGAAAAATGTCAGTTTATAAGCAGAATACAGAATCCAAAAGCCTAAAGAGATCTTAATGAATTTCTAATCTGTCTCAGAAAATACCAGCTCAGAAAATTGTTTCTTATACATTGGTACAGTGAACGAGAAACTCAGGATTAAAATTCTGGTTTCTTATTCCAGTTGTGGGATAATGTCCTCTACCCCTTGTCTGAGAAGGTATAAAAAAAATGGGGTGGAAAAATTCTGGACAAAAATGTTTTTGGATCCCTTACGTTATTTAAATTATTTCTTCTTGTTAAAATCCCCATGAGGCATATTTTTTTTCTAACTTTAGCATTAAATTCACATTGAAAATTGGGAAACAAATCTTGTTCTGTTGGGGGAAAAAGAAGAAAAAGTAAATGATTATAACAGAAGTAAGTCTGTTTTTTTTTTCTAATTAACTGACCAAAGACCTCATGGGCTCATATATCAGAAGGATCAGTTGTGAAAAATGATTTTTCATGTCTAAATATTTTATAGATGCTTTTACCTATATTACTTCCAGAGATGCATATTGTAGATATGTAGGTAGTTTGCTAAAAATCTACTATTACTCGAGAAATTGGAAGTCTGGGTGGCCCTCTGACCACTTACGTGAACTGATGTATGTGATTGTATGCTCCTGAAAGACACAGCTTATTATATAATTTTGTATTACCCCATATGCTATTCTTAAACCTAGTACACTGAGGTTCTCTATAAAAATGACAGATCTATGATTCATCAAAATGTCATACAAAAGATGAAAGAAGATTTTAGAAAGCAAAAAAGAATGTGGTGAACATGGAAAGAATATATATATATATATATATATATATATATATATGAATGGACTAAGAAGGACACCTCAGGATTTTGTGATTAAATCCACTGGAAAACATTGACTTAGACTTTTAACCTTTTCTTTAACCTTTTATTCCATAAATAGCTGGTTTTAAGTGGCTTATTATGTGTATATATATTTAAGTTATATCTAAATTCAGGGTTGACTAATGTTGAACAATCACTCTACCAGTCAGTACCCCAGTGTGGAACAGAATTCCATTCAAATAGTTCAGCTGAAGACTTTAATGAAAGAACTGCTTACAGAGTTGTGGGCAGGGACAAGGGACCAAAAGGTGAGATGGAGACAACCAAAGATAATCAACAATAGGAAGCGGTTACTACCCTTAGACCTGAAGAGACAAAGGGAGGGAGTAATGTACTGGTAAACTAAAATCTGTACTGGAAATAAAGCTTTGCAAGGAAAGCCACGGATAAAGGACCACTTCTTAGGGGTCACAAGTCAAGAAGGGATATGGGCAATGCCAGAAAACATAGACCCGGTATATGTATGGGACAGTGGGGTTTGGGAGTGTGGTTATAGGAAAAGGAGATAGGAAAAAAATCACCCCAATACCCCAAACTTTCTCCTCGCGGTCTTTAATCTCTTGTTCATGCTTCCTTTGGCCAAACCCACTAGAAGTCAGAAAACAAGAAACCTGGGAAATATACTTTATAAGGGTCCACTGCTTGAGGCACACAGCAAGACAGAAAGAGGGTGGAGAATGGATCTGGGAGGATAAGGAGAGAATGACCACTGCAATCTCAGATGTTAAGAATCACAGGTCTTTCCATTGACCCAGGCCAATAGAGAGATGATGGGTGAAAGCAAGCTTGACTAATGCAGAAGGAGGGCAGTGAATGACACCACCTCTGATACAGCCATTCTAGTCAGAAAAAATATGCTCTTAACACACACAGCATGACTATCTGGGTATGGACTAATTGCTTCTGGTGTTCTCTTTATTATTTGGGTGTAGATGGGAGAGGTTGCTATGAAGGAGATCCTGTTAGTAGCACAAAACTCAAAGATATGTTCCTGGGGAGAAAGCATTGTTTGGCAAGAAGACCGTTGTACTGAGAGTCAAGATACCCTGTTTTCTCACTTACTGGATATATAACCTGGCTACCTAACTTTTTGAAAATCAATTAACACTCCATAAAGTGAAGAAGCTTGACTCTAAGAACCTTTGGTTTTGAAAGGTTACGGGTCTTTAGTCAGCCTCCCTCAAAATGCCCACCTCCTTCATTATTAGAAGATTAACCTCACAGAACAATAAAGTAATATAAGGATTTTTGTTTTTGTTTTTGATTTAATTTTCCTAGACTTTGGTGCCATGTTAGATTCTTCTTGCACTTTTCCTGGCATTTATCACCAAATTCTGAATTTTCTTCCTCTGATGTTTTATTCAGTTTTGCTCTTTCTCTTCCATTTTGCTTTGATCCAGGCCCTACCACTTCACAGCTGGGGCACTAAAGCAACCTCCTTATGGCCTGAACAACCCATTCTCCTTAAGTTGAATTATTATAAAGAAAGAAAAATTGTTAATGGATTCTTCATAGAGTAGGATGGATTGTTCACAATGGGGTTCAGTGTATGGCTGGCCCAAGATGTGACACTCTAGCATGCATATTATTTTGAGCTGAGAAAAATCAAGGCCCCAAATTCTCAGCAAGAACTATTGAAATTCCCCCTTATTGCCTAAAATAATTTAATATAGGAGACCTGTCCTAGGAAGGAGCTATCACCAGAGATAACTTGGTAAAGTATGGACTAGGTGTGGTAGAGATAGGGAGAAACCTAGGAAGTCCCCTTTAATCAAATTCCTCTCTCTGTCCCATTGCTTTTGAATAACCTGTTACTGAACAGAACTCAGGTCCCCACTCCTGCTGTTCAGCAAAGCCAATCTACTGACACTAGGTTGTGTCAAAGGAAAGTACAGCATTTATTGCAGGGTGCCAAGCAAGGAGAATGGACACCTAGTGCTCAGAAGATGCAAACTCCCTGATGGCTTTCAGGCAGGGGCTTTTAAAGACTATTTTAGGGGAGAGGGTTGTAAGATGCATGACCAACGCATGGACAATTTTCTGATTGATTGGTGGTGAGGTAGCAGCGTGGTGTTTCAGGAAACTCAACCATCAATCTTCTGACTCCAACCTAAGGTCTATGTGTTTGAGGTCAGCAGTTTTCACCTGGTGAGGTTCTGGTTTCTGTAAAAACAGCTTAAGAATGTGTATCAGACATTGTTATCCGTTCTTCTCAAGGACTCCATCTCACAGTTTGACTTATTGCTTAAGTAATTCTCTCCTTCTTGGTTTGATTGCCTCTTCTTTGCTCCCATTTCTGCTCCTTCTTTCATGATTAACTGTTTGAGTCTGTTCTTTGGAACTCAGGGAGGCCTAGGAAACTAAAGCTTTTTCTACAAACAAGAGGCAGGGACACAAAGGGGCTTTTATATCTAGCCCCCCTCCCACACCTCCCCCCCGCCAGGGTCCTGCTGGGTTTCAGTCCCCCGCTTTCTTTCATACTTCTCAGTCCTGAGGGAAATAGGGGTGGGACAAGAAATGGAATAAAGTTGTGGATAGAGAGGTTAATTATAAACTTGGCAGGGAAACTTGGTTTCAGGCCCAGGAAACATTTGTTTATCAAACATTGACTCTTTTTATCTTCTTGTGAATTACCTTACTTCCTTTTGAAGGCTCAGACCCCTACCTCCTTTTCCTGAGCCCAGAATAATATAATACCTCAACTTGCCTTGCTGTCTTTGGAATTCTTTATACTTTTGTGTATTCCCCATGCACAGGCAATACATTTTATTTTATCCTGTTAATCTGTCTTATGTTATTTTAATTGCCAGTCAAAAGAACTAAGAAG
>NW_006781388.1:215409-216217 GCF_000442215.2 Lipotes vexillifer | reverse complement strand
GGGAAAGAGGGAAAATGTCCCCTTCCCCACAGTCACAAAGTAAACAGAGATGAACTAAAATACCCGTATTTTGATTTAAATCCAACAAACCTCTATCAAGTACATACTGTTGTACTTAACATTATATTATATGTTGAGGATGAAACAATGAAAGACATTGAACCTGTCCTCAGAAGGCCCCACAGTTTAGATTTTAGCTGCTGAAAATATATAATGGGAGCAGTGTGTTTCTTTCATAAAATGTTAATTTTGTTTAAATATAATTTTTTAAAGGTGAAACCATGACTCTTACAAAATATAAAAGGAACAAATGTTGGAGGTTTTACTTACTTCGTTAATTAATGAGGTGTTATGGACTGAGTGGTGCCCTCCAAAAAGATGTTGAAGTCCTAACCCCCTGTAACTGTGAATGCGACATTATTTGGAAATAGAGTCTTGGCTGATATAATTGAATTAAGAGGAGGTCATCCTGGATTAGAGTGGGCCTTTAATCAAATGACTGGTCTCTTTAAAAGCAGGCCATGTGACGACATAGGAACATAGGGACCCTGTGGAAAAGGCCACGTAACTATGCAGGACAGAGTTAGAGTGGTGCAGCTGCAAGGTAAGGAAGGCCAAGTAGTGCCAGCATCCACCAGAAGCTCAGAAGAGGTAAGAAAGAGACACCCCCAGAGCCTTCAGAGAGAGCATGGCCCTGCTGACACGTTGATTTCAAACTCCTACCTTCTAAAATGTGAGAGAATAAATTTCTGTTGATTTAAGCTATCAAGATTATGGTACTTCATTGCAGCAGCTCTAAAAAAAAAGC
>NW_006781388.1:201291-215399 GCF_000442215.2 Lipotes vexillifer | reverse complement strand
GAAAGAGTAAACTATTAACAGATTCAAAGGAGACTATAAAGAGCCCATATGTCTATTTGAGCAATGCTGAAAGTAACTTTTTAAATAGATATAAAAGTTGCAGATCACTACAGACTAGGATAAGACCAAGGGTGTGGTAGACACCATAACAAACCCTAGAATAAGATGTTGAAATGTTGTCATTTCAACATCTTTCACAATTTAATCAAAATCAGAAAATCGATCAAAATCAGAAAATCGATCAATGATAAATTACTTGTTACTCGTTTGAAATACATTTCTGTGTTGAAAGATTTATCCCCCTTTTGTTTTTTTCAGTTCTCAGTACTTCTTATTTGGTTACATTTTTATTGTAACAATTTTCTTACTAAAAGGTTTTAGTATGGAAATTGTATTTGCATATATCTTTTCTCAGATATGCAATGGGGCCCTATACCCTAGAACATTCTGTTCACGGTTGATTTTAATCTGCTTTACATTTGTGCTCTATCTTCTAACTTTATCTCTCTTGCTTTTCCTAAGCAATCTTTCAGTCTTACAAGGAACGATGGATCTTAAGGAAAACATTCATTCGATGCTCTGTGCATAAATTCTCAGAAGGTGCCCCCTCTCTTCCTCGTGTCCATCTATCTGGATATTACTCAATCTTCAGGGTAAGCCTTTAAGAGGAACACACCCTCTCTCCCTTTCCTGCAGCTCTCACCCATACCCTATCGTTACACACCTGGGCATTAATCCTATGTGCTCCCTTTCTGGAGCCAAAGGCATTTGATTTCGACACCTTGTTACAGAGACTGAAGAATATAAGCTACTTGTTATCAGGAGTCTTGATTTCTACTATGCCTATATCCTTTGTGCAGTCCTTGGCTCAGCTGTGCATGTAGAGATGTTTACATATGGATTTATTATGTTTTTAAGTCAATCAAAATAAATTTTTAGGCTATGTGAAAAGCCAGTGATAATAGCATGAGTTCACATTTGTATATTCTTGAGCTTGCACGCATCTGTATACGCATTTTCTCATTAAATTTTCAAAATTATCTGATGAGGTAGGAATTATTTTCTCTGTTTTACAGATGGGAAAACTGAGTCTCAGATAAATGAAATGCCTTACTCATCACACAGCCAATAAGCAGCAGGTCTGCTTTATTTATTTATTTATTTTCTTTTAACATCATGTGAAGAAGTTCAAATAAATGTAAACTCACGCACATCCTTTTGCTTCTAGTGGAAAGAAACATTGCATTTAAAAAATGCTGCAGGGCTTCCCTGGTGGCGCAGTGGTTGAGAGTCTACCTGTCGATGCAGGGAACGCGGATTCGTGCCCCGGTCCGGGAAGATCCCACATGCCGAGGAGCTGCTGGGCCCGTGAGCCATGGCCGTTGAGCCTGCGCGTCCGGAGCCTGTGCTCCGCAATGGGAGAGGCCACAACAGTGAGAGGCCCACGTACCGCAAAAGAAAAAAAAAAAAAAATGCTGCAGCAGGTTAATAGGGCATTTAACTGCAGAGCTGAGAAAATGAGAGTAAGAAAATCTTTAGTTAGCTTTGCAAATCACCTGAAAGCATTCTATCTGTAAACACAGGATTTGGTTTGTAAAATTAGCCTCACTTCTACCCACATTCATCAGTTCTATCTTATTTTCTGATTGTTTTTGCTCATCTCCTTTTATTCTTTCCTCACAAGGTTAAAAAGAACACACGTAGCTGTCTACACAGAGCAGCTTCACACGCAAATTTCATTTTAAAAAGGCCAACAAATGATACATAAGAGGACTAGCTAAATATATTATGTTTCTATTAGTTCCATTACCAGAATTCTTTAGATCCACTGCAAGATTACTTTTAAGTCTATCCTTATTTCTGTACGATACCAAATTAGACATCGATACTTATTTTTCATAACTGATTTAATCTAAAATTGAACTAGTTCATAATGATATTGAAATATATTACTACATTAAAATTTTGTGCACCTTTTCAAAAGAACAGAAACAAATAAACAAGTTGACCATTTAATTTATTATATATTTAAATGGAGTAAGGAAATGTAAGTCCTGTTAAACAAGGAAATAAACTAAGGTATGTGTATGATTTGCTTAACATCCAAAGGCTTCTTCTTTGGAAATAAACAGGGAAGAAACTGTTTCACCAAAATAGAATTTTCTTTAATAACTGAAACTTTCTACTTAGGAGGCCAACACTTTAATTTTTATTACGGATGACAATATTTCCCAAATAGATCATACTATTTTATGACTTCTTAAATAGGAAACATTTTACCCATCATTATGAAATGGTTCACGATTACGAAATTGATGAGTGTACTCTGTTACAAACACAACTTCAGGAACTATTATAATGTGAAGAGCTATTTACTCCCAAACTAAATTGCTACAAACTGCTAAAATGTTTGAATGCCTCCATTTGCTTTTATTTTTTAATTCTGCTTTTACTAAATTTTTAATAGAACTTTCAAACATACAGCGAAGTTGAAAGAATTTTACAGTAAACACCTATACACCCAAAGCCTAGATTATCCTATTAACATTGTATCATATGAGGTATTTGCTTTATCACATATCTATGAATCTATGCATTCCTCTATCCATCCATCAATTCACCTACTTTTTTTTATTCATTTGAAAGTAATTGCAGACATTAGTATGTTTCTCTCTTTATAATTCAGCATGCATATCACTAATGAGAGTTCAATATTTGATAGTTTTTTCTTTTGAGATAAAACATATAACAATGACATGACAATTGCTGAGTTTTGACAATTGCATACACCAATGTAATCCAAATTCTATCAAGATTTCAATTTTTAAAAATTGTTTTGTTTTAGTTTATTTGCTATTGTTTTTGTTTTACTTGTTTTGATAGTTGTAGGTTGTTTCTGTGCCCAGGGTCAGCCTGAGGTGTAAACTTCACATCTCCTCAGGTCTTTTTTGAGCCTGAGTTTTTCCCTGGGCATACACAGTCACTGTCTTCTTTTCTCCATATTTGCAGTTGCTTTTTCAATGTCCTAGTTTTTAATGTCTCATCTACAAAAGGAGAAAAAGAAAAATTAAGTGGGTGCATAAAAGGGTGCCAGTTCTTTAAAGCCCTAGGAAGTTACTAACCAGAGCGGGAGGGGCACCTGACATTGGGGGGTGTGCAACAATGGCTATCCACCTCTTTGCACCTCCTTGACCAGAAACAGTGATCAACAATCAGAGCACACGTCCCCGATATTTGAAAGACAGGGTGCTTTTTGCCCACCTTGGCTTCCTTCTGTTGTATGCAAGCTGTTCCAGGAACAAGTGCAGAGCCACCTACCACAGGGCTGGGAAGAAGGGGACTGAGTAGCTTCCACTGTGCTAAGAGATTAGACTGACTGAAATTAACCACAATTTACTGTCCAAACCTTCCCTGGAAGTTGCAAACGTTCAATAAACTCCAGAGTTCCAAAATAGTTCCATCAGACAGATTCTGCCAGTGCCATTGTTATCTAAGTGGGAAGATAGATTCCTGGTATTTCCTACTCTCCCTTCTTCCCAGAATCTTTTCTCTCCCTCCACTTGCTTTTGATAGTGTTTCAATGAAACTAACACTTTCTACTATTATTAGGTAAATTCTCTTGCACTTCCTTAGAGATGGACCACATTTTGCATTAAGGAAGAAAAATATTTAATATATCCAAATTACTTTTTAAAATTTCCGTTGTTCAAAACTAATGCTTACTTGCTTGTTATGTCTTGATAAAATTAGGAAGAAACATGTACAATTGTAAGCCTAAGTATTTAAAACAACAAAAATAACAAATGGCTGTGATGATATATCTCATATGGTTACTTCTTCTGTCCTGGGAGAAGAAATAAAATATGTCAGGACAGCATCTCTGCTCTGAGTCCCACCACTAAATGTGTTTTGCCAGCTCTAGAGATTGAGGACTAGTCAAACTGATGGAGAATCCCACCCTTTGCAGATGACTGTGAGGTGTGTAATATCTGAAAAGTGCTTGATTCTGCATTTATCAGGGCATAAAGGAGACTGAACCAGTTTGATGGGTCTTTCTGTCTGAGGGTTTCTGTGGTTTCCATGTCTACTGTTATGGCTCAGGGAGTGGGAATGCCTTAAATTTTCAGAGCCCAAGCAGTTAGTTAGGACTGTTGCTTTTCCCACTATGTTCAACCAGTCTTTTTCTTTCCCCACTTAGGAATTCAGCATGGTGTTAATAGGAGAAGAAATGTTTCAAACTTTCAAATCTGGCAAACCTTTGCTAATTCCTAATACTTATTCTCTGACCTTATTTAGTTTTAGAAACGTCTTTGAATCTTGGTTTCTTCACCTGCAAAATATCAATAATAATCCAGAACTCAGAAGGTTGCTGTTAGTAACAAGTTTGGCACAGTGGTTATCATCAAATAAAGGTTTGTTTACTTCTAAATTGATATGTCAAAACCCTGGCAAAATTCAAATGGTCAAGTATATTATTGTTGATTTTAACTAAGAGCAAATAGTTCAGAGGTATGCTAACATTTCAATGCTAACGAGCAATTTGGAAAAAATCTGTAACCAGCCACTCTGTGTGAATCTGTGGCTGAGGAGAGTAAATGAGCCTTGAGGATACATGGTGCCCCTGTCCCCTTCTCAATCTTCCAAGTTCAAAATTCAAATTCCATCTCTAGACAGTTTGTGTCAAATTCAACTCAGGCAGATGTCGATATTCACTGGGTCTACTCTGACGGGAACAGGACCCTAAATAATGCTTTACATATATTATCTCATTCAGATATTTAGGAAACCATGTTTTGGAGATTTCACCCTGGTTTTTATTTTTGTATTTTTAAATTTTAAAAAATTTATTTATTTTATTTATTTATTTTTGTCTGCACTGGGTCTTCGTTGCTGTGCGCAGGTCTTCTTTAGTTGTGGCGAGCGGGGGCTACTCTGTTGCCGTGCACAGGTTTCTCACTGCGGTGGCTTCTCTTGTTGCAGAGCATGGGTTCTAGGCATGTGGGCTTCAGTAGTTACAGCACGTGGGCTCAGTAGTTGTGGCTTGCAGGCTCTAGAGCACAGGCTCAGTAGTTGTGGCGCATGGGTTTAGGTGCTCCGTGGCACGTGGGATCTTCTCAGACCAGGGATCGAACCCATGTCCCCTGCATTGGCAGGCAGATTCTTAACCACTGTGCCACCAGAGAAGTCCCCTCACCCTGTTTTAAAAATGAAGACAGTGAGACTATAGAGAAATTTGGTGAATTGATCAAGGTAGTAAGTGGTAGTAAGGAATCAAATCGAGCCAATCCAGGTCCAAAGTCCATTCTCTTAACCAGTGGGTTCTTCTGCAGATTTGTATGTTGCCTAGAAAGATAGATCAAGAATGGACAGAGCATTGGGGAAGAGAACAGAGAACAACTTGCTGGTGAGGCTAGGTCTCACTCCATGATAGCTTTGGAAAGGGAGGGTGACCAGGTAAAGAGTATCAGGCAAATAATTTAGCCTCAGCAAATTGAGGTTGGGCTCTAGCTGGAAGCAGATAAACATTTCTTCAGCTCACTGGCTATGCTTTAGAGCTATGGTGTGGGCTTGGAAGAGTTGAGGTGAAATCTGATACCTAGGCTTAAGAAAGAGTCAGGAGTTATCATGATTGGCTTCTAGAACTAATTTTTGATTCTTCTCTTTTTTTTAAAGAACTTCTTATTGGAGTGTAGTTGATTTACAATGTTGTGTTAATTTCAGGTATACAGCAAAGTGAATCAGTTATACATATATCTACTCTTTTTTAGATTCTTTTTCCGTATTGGTCATTATAGAGTATTGAGTTTAGTTCCCTGTGCTATACAGTAAGTCTTTATTAGTTATCTATTTTATATATAGTAATGTGTATATCTCAATCCCAGTCTCCCAAATTATCCCTCTTCTCCCCCATTCCCCCCAGTAACCATAACTGTTTTCTACAACTGTGACACTACTCCTTTTGTAAATAAGTTCATTTGTGCCATCTTTTAGATTCCTCATATAAGCGATATCATATATTTGTCTTTCTCTGTCTGGCTTACTTCACTCAGTATGACAATCTCTAGGCCCATCCATGTTGCTGCAAATGGCATTATTTTGTTCATTTTTATGGCTGGGTAATATTCCATTGTGTATATGTACCACATCTTCTTTATCCACGCCTCTGTAAATGGACATTTATGTTGCTTTCATTACAGCACTACTTACAATCTTTGGTTCTTCTTTTAGAAAAGTTCACACAGGGACTTTAGTGCACCTTCTCCAAACTGTTTTCAACAAAACACTAGTCTCTCATAATTGTTTTGCTTTTGTCTGTGTATGTGGGGACGGTGGGTATGTATGTGACAGTGTGAGGAAGAATCTGATGGGAAAGATTTACCAGTCAGATTAGTTAGAGTCCAGGACTTCTCAGGATGCCAATGTCTAGAAGGAATGAAGTAAGAAGTCTGTGGGCTCCATTTTATTTTTCATAATCTCCTGATTAGACCTAGCCTTAATTTGGTTTGGTTAAGTGATCTGTTACTATGTTATTGAAAATGTTATTTAAATTTTGGAATAGTCTTAAAAATATTTTAAAATTATGTGTTTTTGCAGATTTTAGTAAGTTGTGATGTTACTTTTTATTTTCTACTTGGGAAACCTAAATGCAAAACTTTATTTTTATTTTTATTTTTTTCCACAGGTTTAATGGGTTTAATAAGTTTACCCCTTCAGTTCCTATTTGCAGCACCCAATATTCCTTTGAAATACCAGACAGACCAAGCAGTGGCCAACAATAAAGTTCAGACCTCCAGAGTTTAAAAGTTCAGGTTCTCTGAGCATTCTGTGTTGCAGTGGCACTTGTCCAAAATTGGTACCTCCCTATAGCTATGGGAGCTTTAAATGTACCAGTGAAAAAAGCTTTTTCCCCTTCAAGGGGAAGAAAGAAAACCACTCCTCAAAACCCAGCAGATCTGGCTGTGAGGTCTTTCCTCCTGTCCCATCTCTTCAGGCTTTTTTTTTGCAGTGGAGCAAGAGACCAAATCTAGCCTGAGTTACAGGAAACAAGACAGTGATGGCTATAACGGGAGTGAACAGGAGCAGCAGAGTCTCCTTTACTTCCCACGTCCAATATATGTGCTTCACAGAAAAACCAAAACAACAGGTCCACAAAATACAACAACTAGAATTACAAAAATCCATTCATCCAAGGGTGGTGGAAGGCAGGAAGGGGAGGTGGGAGGATAAATGGCACAGGGAGAAAAAGTATTCAAATCAGTCCAGGCACGGGGGCTGGCAAATGCTAGAAAAGAGCTGCAGAAAAACCTGTGGTCCTTTCAGACTCACCGGTGTTTAAAATCCATACTGGTGTCAGGACGATTCTGCCTTACGTGCACCAGACACAAAAATCCCGATTCCTCAGAGAGAAGGGAATATGCACAGGGCCCTTGGCAGAGTGGGTCCTGCCTTCCCTGGTCGGGGAGGTGAACAAGAAAAAGAGCTGACGCGGCATTCTTCTTTAGATTGAAAGAAGGAATCAAGCTTTGTAAATAACCTGGAAGAAAACAAAAGTAAATATAAAATGTCTGCAAAATAGAAAGACTTTTAAAATCCAATTTAAAAATAATAAAAAAAAATTACACATCATTAGTACAAAATTCAGTCTTCACAAGAAAGTACAAAATAATTAGTAAACACAAATGCCCCCTCCTTTTCCCACTTCTATCCCTCTCAAGTGGTTTTCTCTGAAGGTCACTACTGTTATTTTTTTTCTGAAGCCCTCTTGAAAAACATAAACATGTAACAAAATATGTATGAAAGGTAATTATATGTTATATAAATAATTGCATACTATGTATATTCTTTTCATTCATGAATTCATAGTACTCATATTGTCTGAATTTCTAATATAGTGATTATTTCCTAACAGTGAATGATGATCCATATCATATTTTGATCAGCTGCATACAACGTAATTTATTGAAATACTGACTTAAAAATGGACATTTAGGATATTTACAGATTAGCCAAATCTTTAGCCTGCAACAACCAAATCACCAGCAGCAGTATTACTGAGCCAAAAATTATTTTAAAAATTAGAAATTTTACTTTTGAATGAAAAGTGAATGATACTGTCTATTAACATTGGGCTTTCTAAGCTTAAAAACTTGGGGGAAAAAAACCTTCAAACTCAAAGAAGATTGATTAAGTTATGAGTTTTTTTCCTGACATCAACATAAGTATAAACCAAATTAAAATATGATTAAAAAATGGTTAAGGGGACTGAGGAGTCTGAAAGGGAGATTGGCCAAATGGACTTTGTGGAGGCAAGGGAGTCGGCAGTGATTATGTTCCTTCCTGGAAAGTGTAGGTTTCCAGGAAGATAAAATGAAGGGAGCATAGAAGAGGCTCAAACTTGGGGAAGATCTTTTTTAAACTAAAAAAGTAACCACAAAAGGTCATGTACATGGGAGAAAAGCCAGAGCAAGATAGCTCTAGAGTATGGAACCATGACAGTAGCTCTAGGTACCCAATCTACTTTAGCAAGACCCTCAAGAGAACTATTTAGTTTCAAAGAAATGGGGTGGGGCAAATACATGTTAACAAATGAAGAAGCAAAGAAAAACAAAATGAAAGAACACAAAGAGGTGCATCCCCAAAGAGGCAACATAATTGGGATACCATTTGAAAGAGGACTCAGCCTTGGCAGAAAGTTAATTAAACATAAAGAATATGAAATGCTTTTTTTTTTTGCCTGTCAATCTGTGTTATCTTTTCTATTATGTACCTATTGCCTCAATAAGTTTTATAACAAACTGCTCAAAACCTAGTAATTTAAGAAATCAAGTATGTATTAGTTCTCCAAGTCTCCTGGACAATTGGGCAATTCTGCCTGTGAATATTGGCCAGGATGAGTAGTTCTGGTGTTGGTTAGGATTCACTCACCAGTTGGGCAATTTTCATGCTATTGACTCATATAAGATGACTTTGTCTGACTCCACATGCCTCATCTTCCAACAGGATAGCCTGAACCTGCTCTTATTGTGATCACAGGAATTCAAGAAAGAAAGCAAAAATGCACACATGTTTTTTTTTTGCTTGCACCAAGTTTGTTGCTATCCCATTGGCCAATGTAAGTCACATGGCCAAGTCCAAGGTCAGAGTGGAAGGGCAATATCAAAGGATATGGCTATGGAAAGACTTGAAAAATTGGAATTATTAATACAATCATCTACCACTCATTCTCTTTTGCTTCTTGGCCCTTTTCTATGCCTATATCTTTTTTCTCTATTTTCTCATCCCCATGCCAATAGCTATTCAGTGTTCAGACCTCAGCTTCAATGCCATTTCTTAGCAAAGTCTTCCCTGGCCCCTGCTAGATTGGGTTAAGTACCACTACTGTGTGTTGCTACGGCACCCTGCACATACCTTGCCACATCACTTACTGGATTTGATACTCTCTGAGGGTGATGCTCATAGCTTGATGTTAGAATTACAAAAGTAATTTTTCACACATTTTCAGGAAGCCTTCAGATCAGAAAAATTACTACACTATTTTTTAAATATACCTAAATTACATTTTAATTAAAAATTAAATAACTAAAAGTAACTTTAAATGTTCCCTCTAATTATTTAAAACATGCATAAAAATTAAAATTCTCAAAATGTAAAAGTGAAAGATTAAATATCAAATGAGTGGTCAAAGCACATCTTATAGAGCAAATATGATTTTACTAGAGTGGAAAAATCTGTCATAATGTGTGTGATTGTCTTTCTCTTCACGTTTAACTGGAATTGTGCTGTAGCTCTACTAGACAAGTAAACATTCAGGTGACACATCCTACTGACACGTCTCTGATGTGTCCAGGTGTTAGGGTGAGAGAAGAACAGCTGTTCCCTGTCACGATTTCTAGGTGGAACTGCACACACTGGTCACGCTGGCCTTTATGTGATGGAAGTGAAGGACTCTCAGATGATTTGTTTGAAAGAGTAGCTGGGTTCTTTTATCAGAATCCAGGAGCTCAGTCTCCCTAAAGCACAAGCCTGAAACTAGCTCCTCAGGAGAACAAAAGAGGGGAAGGATATGGCTTCTCTTTTTTTCCTCCCCATCAGAGAACTCATGGTGAAAACTAACTCCTTCTAGCCTTGAAGGAGATGATAAAACCAATCACACAGATCTTAAGTAGAAGATTGAAGGATTTAGAATAACTGTAAACATGCAATGCCTGAGAGAGGGGTCAATAAACTCAAAATACATTGAAAGTAGTTGCAGTTTCTCTTCTAGAGATCCTAGGAACTTGGATAGAATTTTTTTAAATGTGTTTGGGAGTTTTTCAATTGTAAGCCAGAAAAATATATATTTTCAGATCAATATCTACCATTTTTGAGTACTTTGGTTTTACCATTTTTTCATTCCAAATCTTTAAGGTTAAGAGGTTTTCTAAAACATGCCTGGGATTTATTTCAATCAGTTATGGTACAACAGAAGATATGGAAATAATTGTCATGAAGGAGGAAGTTTATTTTCACAGATTCCAAGAAACAGGAGAAACACCATGCCACAGGGGTTCACATAGGGAAGGACCAGGGTCAGGAGGTAGAAAAGAGGGAGGGAGAACATAGCCCAGAGCCTTAACTGAAGTTTTACAAAAAGGAATGGATGAATCAGGCTAGGTATGCTAAATTCAGGATTGGCTAGTTTGAATAATTTCAGTGGGTGCTATAGAGGTAGTCCTTAGTTATCTAGTACCTGCCCTGGGGCGATTTAAGGCAAGGGGAATACTGGCTTGGTGTGGGAGGGCTCGATAAAGGAGATAATTGAGGATGTGAGCTCTAGATTTGTTGGTTGGTATATCAAAGACATAATCACAGGGGAGTAGTTTGCTATCTCTAAGAATCAGGTAGCTCTAGGAGGGGCAGTCCCTCCAAAATCTAGGCCCCAAATTCCAGAGTGTCAGGAATATAGAAAATAAGAAAATATAGACAGTACAAGATTGAAAATCAGATTCAAAAGTGAAATAGAGAATAATGGGTTAAAACCATTTGAACCTTGTATCTTTTGAAAATTATTGGATGTTCTCACTTAGGTAACTTATTTAGGATGTCTATAACAAAGAAGGGTCAATTACCTAATTCTAAATATTAAAATAATTTAGAATTTGTTCTCTGTTTATGTTAGGCAAGTTTTCATGTTCCTGACATTTTATATGCAAATAGGAGTCCTTGCAGTACTATTTCACTATGAAATAATATTCATTCGAGGATTTTGACTATTTTCTCTTGCCTTCCTTTACATCATTAGGTCTAATAGCCATTCTTTTCTCAGATTTTAGTGGGAGAAATATTTTGTTAGAGAAATCTCTCTATGAAGACCCTTCAGGAGGGATATAGGGGGATTCAGAAGAAATGTATTGCCATCCTTATTCAGCCACAAAACTAACTATACAACTTTAAGACTCAATTTCTCTTTATCTCAGTTTCTTAATTTGGAAGGTGAATTACAGTAATTTCATGTCTGATATGCTGTTATGCCATTGTGATGTTGACTAGATCAGTCCTGGAGTTTTATATTTTAGCTGTGAGTTTCATCTTTCAAGCCATCTGCCCAATTTGTCATGATTCTCTTACTTGTACCCAAGTCCCAGGTTGGGCCTTTAAGCAGCCATTTTGAACAACACAGCTCCACCTCCCCAGCCCCCAACCCTTAGAACCAGAGTTCTGGATTAGAAGACAAGAGGTTGCCCCTCACATCCAAACTGTAACATATCAGAAACCTTTTCAGGGAAGACTACATGAAAAAGTTCTGTGGGGCTGGATCCATACTATTGAGACTTGGAGCTGTGAGAATCTCTATTCTAACATTAAAATTAGGCAACAGAACAAATTAGCGAGCAAAGATTTTAAAAAGGAGAATGAGGAAGAAGAAAACTGATACACAGAGGTAAAGAGACATGAGAGGTGGAGAGCCCTGGCTCATGATGGCTTCTGGTCCTCCTTCTAATCTTCTGTGGATAAGATGAATTCTCCACCTTGGCGTCAATATGATTCCCTTGCATTCTTCTAACTACTCTCCCCTCCCCCCATAAATAACTTTTTGTTATAAAACTCAGGTTTCCTTCTATCTATTACAACAAAAGGAATCCCAACATGGTCAGGTACAGAAAGACTTAAAACACTAGGAAAGGAGAGTGACTAGGTGAAGAGGGAACTCAAATCAACATCACATGATTACAGACCAAATGTTTATCCTGGAGATTAGAAGACTCTCAGGGTAGGAAGTCTTCAAGCATTTGAAGACTATCATATAAAAAGCAAGATTATATACTATTTTCTGTTTGACTATACATACGTCTGAGAGCCATGGGGAAGCAGATTTCAACTCAGTCTAAGAATCTTCTGAGCTGGTCCATAATGGTTTGTGAATTCCCTGATACACACTGAAATTAGTTTTTTCAAGATAGATGTACTCTTGGCAGGGATAATGTAGAGATCAAAATTTGTATAGATGATTGACAATAAGAATTTAAGTCTTTTTTCAATGTATTCAGTGAATTAATATTTCCAGGTAACAATGACTCATTCCAGTATGGACTTATTATAGCATTATATATCTCCTCACCTCAATTAACACTTGAAAATATATTATTTTCTAATGTTCCTTATTATTTTGTATTTGTAGACTTCATCTTCCCAACCAGTTTATAAATTTCAGATTTTAAGAATTCTGCTTATGTATCCTAACAGAGATGCACTAAATAAATATTGAATTGAAACTGGTACAGAAATCTTTGACAAAGCCTTGGAAAAATACCTCACATTTAAAAAGTAATTTCTTCAAGTGATGCTGGCACTATTACTATTTCACCCTCTTTTATACTTCCTCAGGGAACACAACCTCTGTTAATAAAATTACCCTCCTTCAAGTAAGTTGCTTTCTCCAATTTGTTGACATACTTGAGTCTTGGCCTGTTGAACATATTACAATAGTCACTTAGCCCAAAGAGTAATATTTTTAACTGCATGCTTTTCTCCTGGGTCTTTCAGAGTAAAGAAAGAGTCATTTAAGTTAGATTTTGTTTTCATTAATTCTCTTTAATTGCAAAAAACCCTGCTATAGCATTAAAAACAAGTCCCAGATGTGCTGTGTATACACTATAGTCCAGATAGAGGTATAAAAGCCTCAAATGCTTATGAATAGTCTCCATGCATGAAAATATGGGTTTGATTTCACATGATTTGTGTGGATGGCTATATAGAAATGAGTTGATATTTTTCTTTAAGTAATGAGATACAATTTCTGCCGTATTTAAAAGCCTGCTGGATTTAATTTTGCATTTTTTCCCTGGCTTTAAAAAAATTATTTTAAAATTTATTTTGAATAACAAAAATAATTCATGAATATAAACCAAAAATCTGCATACTTACTTAAAGATCCCAGTTTCTTTCCTGAAGATAACCACCTTATCAGTCTTATTTTCTATATAATTTAGAGACATATAAATGCATATGGAAAATATATATTGCATCTACTTGCATAAATCTTGTATATATTTTTCTATAACTTTCTTTTCTATAATTTCTTGGGGAATTGTTCCATATCTCAATATGATATTATCATGTTACTTTTTACTGCTGTGTTGTACTTCAACATGTGGCTATACCATATAGGTTATTTAGCCATCCCTATTGGTAAAAATTTTGATTGTTTTGTTTTTCATTCTACTGTACTTGTCCTGTTTACACATTTATGTGTAATCATCTAGGATTGAGAGCTGCCAGATTACTGAGTCCACACTTTTTACATATTATTAGAGATGGCCAATATGGCTGTATTAATTAAATTTCCACCATCAAGAGTATTAGAAAACTCTTTTGCCTGCATCAGAAACATTGATGTGGTCTAACTTTATCATTTCTGCTAAGCCAAAGGGTAAAAATAACTCATTATGATTTGCTTTATATTCTCTCTTTTGTGAATTGTGACAATAGAGTTTGTTTATACACTTCCACCTTTTTGATTGAGTATGTGCTCTGGAAATATTTTACCTGTTTAGCATATTTTCTTCTTGTTTTTCATTTATTTTTAACTTTCTTTTTGATTTCCATTTATCTTGTTTTTTTTTTTTTTT
>NW_006781388.1:170674-201279 GCF_000442215.2 Lipotes vexillifer | reverse complement strand
TGTGGGATCTTCCCGGACCGGGGCACGAACCCGTGTCCCCTGCATCGGCAGGCGGACTCTCAACTACTGCGTCACCAGGGAAGCCCTCCATTTATCTTTTAAATTTAAGATTTAACTTCATGCAGAAGTTTTAAATTTAGATGTAGATGTAAAATTACAAATTTTCCCATAACTTTGCATTTAATGTTTTGATTTTTGAAGGCGTTCCTGACATCAGGACATAACCAAAATAACCTAAGTTATAGTTTAATATTTCCACACTTTTCCCCAAATTTTTTATTTAGAAATTTAATCCATAGAGAGTTTATTTTTTGCGAATCATGTGAATGGACAGCCAGGTTATCAAACATAGTTGATGAATAATTTATCATTTTAATGATGTGAAATGTTTTTATTGTCTAATAAATTCAAATAAATATACAAGTGTAGTTCTGAACTTTTTATTACGTTCCATTGATATATTTGTCTGATATTTACCAAAACCAAATAAATTTTAAATTTTAACATTTTATAGCTTGTGTTAAATTTCAGTAGAGCAAATCCTTTTTCATTTTTCTCTTAAAAAAATTTTGGCTCAGCTCCAGCATTTTTTTTTTTTTCTTGGCTTAAAGTTAGTAATTAATTTGTTGAATTTTGTTTTAAAAAATGTTTGGATTCTCATTGAGTTTGCCTAGAGAAGAACTGATGTCTTCAAAATATTGAATGTTTTTCCAGCGCATGTTCTGTATCCCTATATATTTTGTACCTTTCTAATATCCTTGTAATATTCCTATTGAATTGTTCTTTTAGATGTATTACTATGAATTTTAAATATATATATATAGTTGCTATTTTACATGGATTCCTTTTTAATAATATATTTACTTACTGATTCTTATGACTACTGTGTATGAAACTCATCAAATTTATGTTTATCCTGAAGCCACTTACTTGACTGAAATTTTGCATTAATTCTATTTTGTTTAACACACTATTTTCTTGCATTTGCTAAATAGAGTAACACATTGAAAACTATGATTTCTTTCTACTCTTTGTACCTGTGTGGTTTTTGTTTTTGTTTTCTGGTTTTGGTCTTACTTCACTGGCATATGTCCTAGTGGCATATACCATCTACTTGAATGTTTTTGAATTTAGAATAGAGAGTCCTTAGTACCCCCTTTCCTTAGCTGAGAGCCTTAACATTTCTCGGCCACATGTATTTCTCTGCTGTGGAACAGTTTTTGTAATATAGGATATATCTGTTTCTGAAGGTTTGGTAAAACTTGCCAGTAATAACTTGCATTTTCATGTATGGTTTTGAGAGAGTTTGTCTGTGCCTTTTTATTTTCTAGAGTGAGTACATTGCTTATTCTTGAGGTGCATTTTTAAATTTTTCTTAAAAATTTGATTTTAGAGAGAATTTCAAATTTACTTTATAAAGTTATACCTGATTCTTATTTTTTTTTGAAAAAAATCTTTGGATATAGTTAGGTCTCCTTTATAATTTCTAAATTGTTGTTGGAGGAGGTCACCAAGAGGATGCGATGGCCAGTTGACCAGAGAGCTGGACCCAGGTAATTGGAGGCTCCTCCCTCCCTTCCCTATTCTTGGAAAGTACATTCTGCCCACTGTTAACCACAGTGGGAGCCACTTTTAAGGACTCAGCCTTGAGAGAGGCTGTGTTGTTGAGACCATCTGGATGGGGTAGGTGACGAAACCCAGTTAGGGCCCCTATACAATGGTTTAAGATTCTGGCAGGTGGGTGCTGAGATCTACTCATCTTGCTGCCACCCTAGACAAGCTTCATATGTAAGAAAGTTTCCTTGCTTATTAAACTGCCACCTACCAATCTGAAGTGGTCTGCTTCTTTCTGCAGACTCTCCTTGCCCTCCATGCCTAGGGTCCAATTTCTGAACCAACAATTCTTTATTTGTTTCATTTCTTCTTCTTCTTCTTCTTTTTTTTTTTCTTAATCAAATTTGCTGCAGGTGTATCTATATTATCTAGTGATGTACTAGAGTGAGCTTGTATTCCATGAGACCATGACCACATTCTCCACTTCTCTTTTTTCCTCTTCCATTTTCTCTCCTTACCCCATTCACAATTTACCCCTTCACCTCTTATCTTCTACTCCTCTTATCTTCTACTCTTCTTTTTCCTTTCTGTGTGGGAATATGGGACTTAATTGGGCCAAATAACTTCCAAAATGTTCCCTTACCCCACTTTAAATTATTTCTAGCAAGTCTTTAGGGTTAAATATATAATAACTTAAAAGTAATACACATAAAACTTCCTTTGTGGTTTATAGAACTTTTATTTTTTTCAAAATTGATAAGGTTGTGAGTTTTTTAAATTGTTCTAAATGAATCACCATAATTGGAATTTTTAGTTTAATTATCCTTCCAATAAATATTTAAATCCTGCTTATTCTATTATTTTCTCTCTTTTTTCTATTTGCTGATTATTTTAATTTGTTTCAAAGAAATGACTTCTTGTATTTCAGGGTCTCTGGGCAACAGTCTTATTTTTATATTGGAATTTAACCCACAAAATAGTTTAGCTAGGACTTAGGACTGTCTTTGCTAGCACTACCACAATAAAATTGTTTTGTTCTCTTATTCCTAGATGTCTTGTTTTGTTCCAAATATTGAAATAACAATAGATTTGGAAGAAATAATAAATATTAGAGAAAATGCCAGTGATAAAATCCCACCTCTAAAACACATATTAAATGTCATCCGAAAAACCCAAATCAACTAGCAAATGGAGAAATCATTTTTTTCCCCTATTACTAGGCATTTTAAGTGAGATGTCTTCAAAATATGCCACACATTTCTCAGTCTCTACTTTTAAAATTTGTGTGATCAAGAAAAGATATGGTTTATTGTTTATAAATTCTTACAGCGATGTGGTGTTTGAGTCACATTTAAAACTTTTTAATGTTTTAATAATAAGATGTAGTATTCACCTGCTAAAACTGTTAACATTGTGCACATTTTAGTAAGGGGAAATTTTAATGTTTATTTATTTTTTTATATTCCAAGATCAAAGGAGACCATTTAATATGATAGTGAAATCTTCAAGATAGACTTTACACAGTTAAATAGTGTAGAGGTTGAGATAACATTCCAATTTTACTTCAAGTTTTAAGCATCTCAGAAAAGAACTGTTATTGTCACACAGTCACACATAAAATAACACCTCCTGTGAGAAGCTTGTTTTTGGTAAAATTATTTCTAAAAAAGTGTTTTCAGACATTTAACCTTAAGTGTGCTTCTTATATATAGACACATGGACTCTTACACCATTTTAAAATTCCTTCTCACTGCCTTTTCATAATACAGCTCTACCAAGTCTTTTACTAAATACTAAAATAACTTAATGGACAGTCAAGGAATAAGGCCAAATGTGTTAACCAACAACATTCTTTCTGGAATCATAGTTAATTTCTTTTTTTTCTATTGATGGGTATCACCTAGCTCTGTAACTGCTTTTTACAGTTATCTTCTTATAAACCCCCCTCAGGTTGTGCTGATATTTTCATGTCAGATAATCTGGAGCCACACACTGGTTCTCTGAACCTTTATACTCTGGATTATCTGAGGAAGACCCATGTTTCTTGCTATCTCACATGACCCTACAAACAAAAATGAAAATAATGACTACAGTTGACCCTTGAACAATGCAGCAGTTAGGAGTACCCCCCTCCTGCAGTAGAAAATCTGAGCATAACTTTGACTCCCCCCAAATTTAACTACTAATAGCCTAGTGTTGACCAGAAGCCTTACTGATAACATGAACAGTTAGTTGATTAACACATATTTTGTATGTTATATGTATTATATACTGTATTGTTACAATTAAATAAGCTAGAGAAAAGAATATGTTAGTAAGAATATCATAAGGGAGAGAAAATACATTCACAGTACTGTACTGTGTTTATCAATACCGTAAGGTTACATCATTTGTTTACAAGATGAATCATGTCAGTACCTACATCAATATTGTCTTATATGCTACAAAACACCATAGATATTACACATATTATCAACACTAGACATCAAAAATGAAGAGATAATGCAAAAAAGAAATTCATATTGATTTATAGGTATAACGATTTATGCATTCATTGATAACAAAGAAACAATATGATTGCTTAATGGTAGCCTAGTGTAATCGATACAATATCTTCATTGTAGCCTAGCTTATACACTAATGAATGAATGATTATAAAATTTTTATGACATACAGTATTAGAGTTGTATTCACAATACAGTATTAGAAACACTGTTCCATTTTTAAAAAAGCCACTTACCTGTGATGACAAGCTGATACACAGTTTCTCCAATTGCAAGAGAGATAGAGGTATCCTGTATGGTAATGTAATTCTTCGAAAGCAAAGTTATAAAACTGTAAGAAACTAGAACATTATTAATTTTATATTAAATATTACTCACCTTATGCCTATGTAAGGTTAGG
Source organism: Lipotes vexillifer (assembly GCF_000442215.2). Lineage (NCBI taxonomy): Eukaryota > Metazoa > Chordata > Mammalia > Artiodactyla > Lipotidae > Lipotes > Lipotes vexillifer. The sequence goes on along the minus strand of NW_006781388.1, from coordinate 196,821 downwards.
CTGTCCACTTCACTACACACTACACACGATGTTCTACACAATGAATACTTAAGTGATGGTGATGATGATGACACAAAAATGTCTCATACTGTTCTTGACATGCAGTTATTAGGTTTTCCCATGAAGACACTCATACACATAGACAACAGATAAGTTTATTAACTGTACAGTTATTTATTATTCATTAAGTGGAGGTGGATCATCATAAAGGGCTTCATCCTCCTCATCTTCACATTCAGTCCATCGAGGAGGGGGAGGAAGAAAAGGGGCTGGTCTTGCTGTCTCAGGGGCGGCAGAGGTGGAGGAGCTGGAAGGGAAGGCAGGAGAGTCTGCCACACTCAGTGTAACTTTATGGAAATACGTTGTAATTTCTGTCTGACTTTTTGCTTTTTTATTCTTTTTTCTTTTTTCTTTTTCTTTTTTACAGTACGTGGTCTTCTCACTGTTGTGGCCTCTCCCGTTGCGGAGCACAGGTTCCGGACGCACAGGCCTAGTGGCCATGGCTCACGGGCCCAGCCGCTCCGCGGCATGTGGGATCTTCCTGGACCGGGGCATGAACCCATGTCCCCTGCATTGGCAGGCGTACTCTCAACCACTGTGCCACCAGGGAAGCCCTATTCTTAAACAATGTTTCTATATGGTACCAATCCTCTTCCACCATTTGCTTTAGTTTCAGTGCCTGTATCATAGAAGTTCCATGTCATAAAAGAAGTCAAAAACAGTCTTGAATAATTGGAAGCCTTCTGCCAGATTTTCAAATGTCAATTTGTTTCCTGGCACTGCTTCTTCTATGTCTTCTTTCTTATTATCTGGCACTGGTTTGGGAACACTCATCTCCATATTTTGAAAACTTCCCATCTTTTTTGTTATATCCCTAACCTCTTCCATGATTTCCCTGATTGACTCTGTCGTAAATCCTGTGAAGTCATGCATAATATCTGGACATAGCTGTTGTTGTTTTTTTTTCCAGAAGGAATTTATTGTTTGGGGCTTGATGGCTTTCACTGCTTTTTCTATAACACTGATGGCATCTTCAATGGTGTAATCCTCCCAGACTTTCATGATGTTCTCTGTATTGAGGTTCTCTTCCAGAGCATTAGCAATCCTTTCCATAGAGTATTATGTGTAATCAGCCTTGAAGGTCTTTATGAGCCCCTAATCTGAATTAAAGACATTGTGTTTAGAGGCTAGTAGACCACATTGATGCCTTCGGTGTTGAACTCATGGGGTTCTGGGTGCCAGGAGCCTTGTTCAATATGAAAATAACTTTAAAAGGAAGTTCTTTACTGGGAGGATACTTCCTGACCTCAGAGACAAGGCATTGATGCAACCAATCCAGAAAAAGCGTTCTTTGGTCCAGGCCTTCTTGTGTGATTAAAAGACTAGCAGCTGGTGTTTATCTTTTCCTTTGGAGGCTCAGGAATTGGCAGCTTTATAGATAAAGTCAGCCCTCATCATAAACTTGACTGCATTTGCACAAAACAGTAGAGTTAACCTATCCCTACCTGCCTTAAATCCTGGTGTTCCCTTTTACTCCTTACTAAAAACTGTCCTTAGTGACTTCTTTTTTTTTTCTCAGAATAGGGTGATTTCATCTGCATTAAAAACTAGTCCAGGCAGATATCCTTTCTCTTCAATGATTTTCTTAATGGCATCTGGAAACTCATCTGCTGCCACATGGTCAGCAGAAGCTGCTTCTCCTGTTATCTGGATACTTCTATTAAAGTCAAATATTTTTCTAAAATTATCTAAACATCCTTTTCTGGCAGTAAATTCTCCACCTTTAGATCCTTCACCTTCCTTTTGCTTTAAGTTGTCATAAAATGACTTTGCTTTTTCTCAAATTATATTAGAGTCTATAGATATCTTTCATATAACAATCCTGCATCTACATACAAGCAGCATTTTCAATATGAGATAAAAAGATATTAAAAAAAAGTGCAAGGTGTTCACACCTGATAGCATATCTGCAGCAATGCCTTCACACATTTCCTTTTCTTTTTTTGCAGTAGCCCTTATTTTGGATTCATATATCTTGCAATGGTGGTTATACACAGCAGAGACCTCAACTATGGTACATATCAAGCAATCCAACTTTTTCTTATAATGTCATGACTATTCTCTGCTTCTTGGGAGCACTTCAGCATCACTAGTAGCACATCGTATGCATCCTATGGTGTTAGTCAAGGTTTACGGTATTGCACTAAACATGATATAAAATACACAAGAACCTCAAGAAATCACTTTTTACTGGATATGTAACTTACTGAAGAGATGAACTACTCACATGGAGATGATTAGCATCGAATGGTGTTTTAAGTGAATACTTGTCGCAGTAGCAACAAGAAGTGCCTACGAAGTTGTTCCAGTAGTGCAGTATGTACTAGTTTTATGCAGATATGATTTATCACTGCATCTTTATGTTTGTTTCCATTTCTCTGGACTGCAAATGGCACCATGTATGATCTGGAAATGTTTGCGTGTGTTTAAATTTTGATAAGTTTTAACTTTTTTTTTTTTTTTTTTTTTTTTTTGCGATATGTGGGCCTCTCACTGTCGTGGCCTTTCCCGTTGCCGGATGCGCAAGCTCAGCGCCCATGGCTCACGGGCCCAGCCGCTCCGCGGCATGTGGGATCCTCCCGGACCGGGGCACGAACCCGTATCCCCTGCATCAGCAGGCGGACTCTCAACCACTGCGCCACCAGGGAGGCCCAGTTTTAACTTTTTATAACAGATTTGTATATATTCTGTTGTAGTAATAAAAGAGACTAGTATCTACAAATATTTTGTGCATTCATGACATACCTTTTTCTTAATTTTTTTTTTGATATTTCTAGGCTACATGGTTCAACCACAGGTTTTTTTTTTGTTCAAATTGTCACAAATCTCCAAAAAATGTTCCAATATACTTATTGAAAAAAACTGCATATAAGTAGATGCACACAGTTGAAGCCCACATTGTTCAAGGGGCAACTGTAAATGGTAATTTCTGTGTTATCCTAAAAAATGCTGGTAAGATATTCCCCTTGTTTGGTCCAAGAGGAGTTAAAAAAGACACTGAGGGACTTGCCTGGTGACACAGTGGTTGAGAATCTGCCTGCCAATGCAGGGGACATGGGTTCGAGCCCTGGTCCAGGAAGATCCCATATGCCGTGGAGCAACTAAGCCTGTGCACCACAACTACTGAGCCTGCTCTCTAGAGCCCATAAGCCAGAACTACTGGAGCCCGTGCCCCTAGAGCCCGTGCTCCACAACAAGAGAAGCCACCGCAATGAGAAGCCTGCGCACTGCAACAAAGAGTAGCCCCCGCTCACTGCAACTAGAGAAAGCCCACATGCAGCAACAAAGACCCAACACAGCCAAAATAATAATAATAAATAAATAAATAAATAAAAAGACACTGAATGAACTTGTACAAATGGGAGAGAAGTAAGTACATATTGAGGGTGGACAGTAATCAGGAATGCATGGGAGAAGAGAAAGATCTCCTGAATAAGAAGAGAGTGAGAAAATAGGCACCCTGTTACCAAACTAGTTCTTCCTGATAGTTGGAAATCTCCACAATTCTTAGAATTTTATCTTTGTCACCATCAGAATTACACCCTCAGCTTGAGAAATGCTGAGACCCATGTCAGATCTTTGCGGAGGTAAGCAGTAGAGTAAATTGAGGTGGAAATATATGGAGAGCTGTCCAAAACTGTGCCCGTAGAATAACTTGCTATTTTGACAAAATAATAAAACATAAAACCTAGCACAGATAATACAATATGAGAATATTTCAGAACCACACTGGCCACATTATAATGGCAAATATGAAGGGTACCTTCTTATTGAATCAAGTGCCCAAAGAAGTTATTTCCTGGTCTTTTTTTCTACATCACCTCACTCTTTTGAAACTGAACAATGTTGCCTTAGCAACTGAAGAAAAATATATCTTGGACACATCTGTTGTTTATCCTGCATCATTTCAAAATACAATTTGGATGTGCTGGCATGCAAAGTGATCCTTAATTTAATGAATATACACAGTTTTCACAGAATTGCTATAAAAAGTTCTATTTAAATTAGTTTTCCAGATTGTAGATTGTTAGGTGTGGAAAATAAATATCCACTGTTAATGGAATATATTAACATAATAACTGCCTGATTAAAATTGAGACGTTTATATAATGAAATCTGACCCACAAAGACAGCAAAATCACACTTACTTCTCATATTCAGCCAGCAATATCAATAAAACATTCAAAGAGATGTATTAGGACATATTTAGTTATTTTAATTATGTATCAAGCTTCATGCCATGTACTTCAATGACCCAATTAATGTTTTATAATAGCTCTATTCCTCTTTAGAGCTAAGTAGACCTAATCATGTAAAGTAACTTTAAAATTAAAAATGCACTTCACTTTAAGTGAATCTGATTATAAGAAAACTGGGTCTTATCTAATATATTTATCTTATAGGGGAAGGACGAAGGAGCGCTCCAGTGTGCCAGGCACTGCACCTGGGGCCTTACTGCATCTGGGGCCTCACCGCCTAACTGCCCCTGGAGATATAACTTATGTGTACAGGCATAACTCATTTTATTGTGCTACGTTTTCATGTGCTTTGCAGATATTGCGATTTTTACAAATTGAAGGTTTGTGGCAATCCCACAGGGGGAGATCTATCAGCACCGTCTTTTCAATAGCATTTGCTCACTTTGTTTCTGTGTCACATTTTGATAATTCTCACAACATTTCAAACTTTTTCATTATTATTATTGATATATTTGTTATGGTGATTTATGATCAGTGATCTTTGATGTTACCATTGTAATTATTTTGAGGCACCATGAACCATGCCCACATAAGATGGCAAACTTAATCGATAAATGTTACGTGTGTTCTGCCTACTCCACTGATCAGCTGTTCCCCCATCTCTCTCCCTCTCCTCAAGCCTATCTATTCCCTGAGACACGACAATATTGAAATCAGGCTAATTAATAACCCTACAGTGGCCTCTAAGTGTTCAGAAAGGAAGAGTCACAGGTTTCTCACTTTAAATCAAAAGCAATAAATGATTAACTTTAGTGAGGAAGGAGTGTCAAAAGCTGAGATAGGCCAGAACTTAGGCTTCTTGAGCCAAATAACCAAGTTGTGAATGCAAAGGAAAAGTTCCTGAAAAGTCAATGCCTGGCTTCAAAGCTTCAAAAGACAGGCTGACCCTCTTGTTAGAGGCTAAAGCAGTGACTTTAAATTGAAGGCAATGCCTGTTTACCATTCCAATAACAGCAGGGCCCTTAAGAATTATGCTGACTCTGCTCTGCCTGTGCTCTATAATGGAACAACAAAGGCTGGATAACAGCTCATCTGTTTACAACATTATTTATTGAATATTTTAAGCCCACTGTTAAGACCTACTGCTCAGAAAAAAAGACTTCTTTCAAAATTTTAATGCTTATTGACAAGGCATCTGATTTTCCAAAAGCTCTGATGGAGATGTACAATGAGATTAATGTTGTTTTTATTCCTGCTTACACAACATCCATTCCGCAACACATGGATCAAAGAATAATTTTGACTTTTAAGTATTATTCTTTAAGAAATACGTTTTGTAAGGTTATAACTGCCATAGGTAGTGATTCCTTTGATGAATCTAGGCAAAGTAAATTGAAAATTTTCTGAAAAGGATTCACCATTCTAGATGTCCTTAAGAACATTCATGGTTCATGGGAAGAGGTCAAAATATTAACATTAACAGGAGTATGGAAGAAATTGATTCCAACTGTCATAGATGACTTTGAAGGGTTTAAGACATCAGTGGAGGAAGTAACTGCAGATGTGGTTGAAATAGAAAGAGAACTAGAATTAGAAGTGGAGTCTGAAGATGTGACTGAATTGCAGCAATCTCATGATAAAACTTTAAGGAATGAAGAGCTGCTTCTTATGGATGAGCAAAGAGATGGAATCTACTCTCTAGTGAAGATGCTGTGAAGATTGTTGAAATGACAACAAAGGATTTAGAATATTATACAAACTTAGTTGATAAAGCAGTGGCAGGGTTTACAAGAATTAACTCCAGTTTTGAAAGAAGTTCTACTGTGGGTAAAATGCTATCAAACAGCATTGCATGCTATAGAGAAATCTTTTGTAAAAGGAGGAGTCCATTGATGTAGTGAACTTCATTGTTGTCTTATGTTAAGAAATCACTGCAGTCACCCCAACTTTTAGCAGCCATCACCCTGATCAGTCAGCAGCCATCAACATCGAGGCAAGACCCTCCACCAGCAAAAAGATTATAACTTGCTGAAGGCTCAAATGATGGTTAGCATTTTTTAGCAATAAAATATGTTAAAATTAAGTTATTTACATTGTTTTCTTAGACAAAATTTATTGCAAATTTAATAGACTACAGTGTAGTGTAAACATAACTTTTATATACATGGGAAAACCAAAAAAATTCCGTGATTCACTTTATTGAGATATTCACTTTGTTGCCCTGGTCTGGAACTGAACCTGCAATGTATATCTTCGAGGTATATCTGTGTGTTACTTGCCACTTTACAGAATGGAAAGAGAGACCCAGAGAGATTAAGTAATTTTCTCAAGATTACAAATCCATCAAATGGCATTGCTTGTTTTTTAACCCTGAGGATGCTTCCTCACCTCTCATCCTTTCCAGCATGCTGTGCTCTTTTCTTTCATCTATTTTGACAAGATTTATTTTTTGAGATGAACTATCTAGATCCTTAATTGTAAATACATTATACTCTTGCTTGTTTTCTATTTGTTTCACTTGTATGATGTTTTCTTTCCTCTCTTTTCTTGACTTCTTTTCATCAGACTTTTTATTATTCTAATATTTTGGTCATTATTAACCTTAGAAGTTATATAGACTTTTCCTATTCTTTTAGTTATTATCTTAGAAATTGCAATATTTATCCTCTACTTAACAAAGTTTAATATATTTTGGTACTTTTCTTCTGCTTCCAGAAAAGGGATCTGTTTCTATTGTTTGTTACTTTTTTTGGTTTTCAATCAAGGTGTCTTGTTTCTTCATGGGCCCAATTATTTTTTTATTGCATCCCAGACATAGTATTTGAAAAATTATTTATAGAAATAACTTGAGTCCTAGGATGGTGTTTTTCCTCCTCCAGAAGGAAAGGGCATTTAACTGCTTGAACCCAACATCTATAGTTTTTAGACCTCTGGGGCAGGGGGTCTCCTTAATCTAATTTTGATGAGTAATTCAAAGTTGAGATGCAATCCCTGTAAGGCCTGGTTGATACCTAACTTGTAAATTTCAGGTCCTCGCCCATGCAGGAGAGTTTAGAAACAAACCTCTGTCTGCTCTGGACTCGTATTTTTCTCCCCCTTTCCCAGTCTGTCAGCCTCCCTACTGCTCTACCTGCCAGTGGAATTATTAAAAGTCCAAGAGAAAAGTGGTCTCAAATGCCTGACTTACATTTCTGGATTTCCATGGTCTCCCAAATCTTGGGCCAATAATTCTGCATGGACTTGTTAGCTCTCCATTTCCTACAAAGTTTATGTCTATAATTTTAAAAAATGTTTTTTTTTTTAGTTATCCTCACTGGAAAGAGCAGTCTGAATGATCTAGTTCATGAGTACAGGAAGCCTCTTTTGCAATTCAAATATGATTTCAAGTTTAAGAAAATACTATTTCTTTCAATTTTTTAAAAGCACATCTAGTAAACAAACAGGTTTCCCATATAGTTATAAATCTGATACCTTTTCTCTGAAATCGTATGTTTCTAATACAATAAAAAAGAAAGTACCGAACAATTGGCCACCCTTAAAAAATATTATTCTGGGGCTTCCCTGGTGGCTCAGTGGTTGAGAATCTGCCTGCCAATGCAGGGGATATGGGTTCGAGCCCTGGTCTGGGAAGATCCCACATGCCGCAGAGCACCTGGACCCGTGAGCCACAACTACTGAGCCTGCGCGTCTGGATCCTGTGCTCTGCAGCAAGAGAGGCCGCAACAGTGAGAGGCCTGTGTACCCGTGATGAAGAGTGAGTGGCCCCTGCTTGCCACAGCTAGAGAAAGCCCTCGCACAGAAACGAAGACCCAACACAGCCAAAACTAAAATAAATAAATTAAAAAAAAAAAACCAAAATATTATTCTGATATTTCAAAATAGATTCTGATTTTGAAATGCGTGTGAGCATTTAGAAATATGGCTTCACAAGCAAATAAATTAGTTGGGAGAAAGCTTAAAGATGACCCATATATCACAGCCAAGTAGTGGTGTGGAGCTTGAAGTGGGAAGAATGGGCAGATTATCTAGGCTTTGATAAGGAGTTTGGATTTCATTCACGCAATGAAAAACTTTAAGCAGTAGTGACAAGGTTCAACATACACAAAAAATAAAAATAAAAATTCTATGTCTGCTATGGGGGATTCATATAAGGAAACAAGTTGGGATGATGTTAGTTAGTGAGAATTACAGAAGTCCTGGTGAGGGAAGACAGTGGCTTAGGCTAGGCTGGTAGCAGTGTCTGTGGATAGGAGTGGACATATTTGAGATATTTTTTAATGAGGAAATAGGTCATTTTGTTTTTCAGTGATGCTACTTTTGTCCATTCTAGGATGGCAATATTCTTCCTACTCTTCAAGACCTTATGAATTCATTTGCAGATATGTAAGACTGAGGTAGTTAGATATTCCTCATTCTGAATGGGCATAGCATTTTATTTATACTGCATCATAGCACTTCCGGTGTAATTTGGTTACTCTTGGTTACATTTGTGTTCTTTGCTATGAAAAAGCTGCTCCAGGACAATGTTCATAGCTTCCTAATTGCCTACCAGTGGTGTTTGGCATAATGGCCAGCACCAAATAGGTGCTCAATAAATGTCCTCTAAATGAGAGCTTGTTTGTGTATTTGTAAATATTTTACTATTTTGACTTTTGTCCCTTTGAATAGCCTGAGTTAATGAAGTTTACTTGCTCTTGGAAGAATGGAGTCTTTTAAATAAGCACTGCATTGCAAATTCATATTCAGAAATGTGCTTATGTTACATTTTTAGAGAATGTGAGTAACGAAGTAGTTGTATTGTTAAAAGTGAGCATTAAAATTCATTTTACTACAGTGATGAGGAAGCTAGACAGATGCAGTTTGATTTTAAATGCAAGTTTCCCTCACAACCAGAGCTATTTTGTGGGACAACTGAATGAAGAATTGTAAACAACCATGGAAAAACATGTATTTGTCACCAAAATCAAGATAAAGATTCCATGCCCAGTGTATATTTTCATGATAGAATAACTAGAAAGACTGTGGCATTTGGCAGCAAACTAAACCTAAGATTTTTTTAGCTCAGATTTTATTTTATACTTTTAACTGAATTGTAAGAAAAGAGTCTGTCTACATGCTAAAACACAGACATTGATAATAAAATGTACTCATGTTTTATTATATATGTCTATATATTACATATGTTATATGTACCATATGCTATATGTGTATTTTTCTTGTTTACTGTTTTATTTACTCTCTTCTTTTCTTTGCCTCAGTTGGATCTTACTATCTGCAGTTTTGAAAACTACATCCTGAAATATGCTATGATAATCTTTTTTCTTACGAAAGGCTGTAAGTTCTGTTTTTTATTGACAGTGACCCAAATGCTATCCAATCAGAATTGTCGTCTGGAATATAAGAATTTGAACTATAAATATAGCCTTCACTTCTTATTCCAGGAAGCTACTTGTTCTGAATGCTGATCTGCCTGGAATAATGCTTTATTGCAAGTAAGAAGATCTGCATTTATAGATTGATCTAAATTTTCTAAGCGTCCCCCTTCTTGCTTGCATATTTATTTTGTTTGTTTGTTGGTTTGATAGTTTCTGGAGGACCTATGTAGACTCCCCTAAAGATTTGCCCAATAAAATTGAACAAAATAAATTGTTGAATAAAGGCACGTCATGGTGCCCAGTAGCCTTACTTGGTTTCTGAGGTGACTTTTAACATACGGTGATAGAGTTTTTGCTCTCCCTGAGTCTATTTCTGGTTTATTTCTACTTCAATCAGATATGGATTATTTTGTTTTAGGGACCATTTGAGTATGATCTATTGTATGTTTATAGGACTTGGGGAAACCCCCCGTGATTAGCCCCCTCTTCTTTGTAACTGGATTGAGGGGGGTAATTTTAGTCTGGTCTAAACTGTGTTTGAGAACATCTTCATTTGAGGACTTGTTAACTTTTTGTGACTTTGTGCTGATTTTCTCATGTTTGGGAAACATTTAAAAGTCAAAATCAGAAGTTCTTTTCTGAAAGAGCTCACATTCCTTGTAATTAGTGTGATGTTCTGCTATTTTTATTTTAAAACGTTGTCACTTTGGTTAAAGTTGTAGTCAAGACTGTAATCATTTTGTCTTTTGATATAATAACCAGTCTCCTCTGATAATATTAAGTGATATTGACTTTCCCACATTCAGAGTACAGGTTTTCAGGTATCAGCTGACATTATTACCAGAACAGACAGTTGTTAGGCTCTACCGGGGAACTGGATTAGGAAATCCAGGAGACCTTTAGTGTAGAAACAGACGACTCTGTGAAAGCAGACTTCTAAGCCAAGTCCTGGCTATAAAGAATTAATCATGTAGGATTGACTGTAACTGATATAAGGGGAATTTAATTATAGTTAATGTTATATTTTTTCATGGGCATATTATAAAGAAATTTTCTTTCTCCTTGGCCTATTTCTTCTTATTTATTTATTTATTTACATTTTTACTTTTGGCTGCGTTTGGGTCTTCATTGCTGTGCATGGGCTTTCTTAATTGCAGGGAGCAGTGGCTATTCTTCATTGCTGTGCGCGGGCTTCTCATTGCCGTGGCTTCGCTTGTTATCTAGCACAGACTCTAGGAACGTGGGCTTCGGTAGTTGTAGCACGTGGGCTCAGTAGTTGTGGCTTGTGGGCTCTAGAGTGCAGGCTCAGTAGTTGTGGCGCACGGGCTTATTTGCTCCGCGGCATGTGGGATCTTCCTGGACCAGGGCTCGAACCGTGTGCCCTGCATTGGCAGGTGGATTTGTAACCACTGTGTCACCAGGGAAGCACTCCTTGGCTTATTTCTAATCATCAATTTAACAGGCCACATTTGTGCAAATTGAAATAAAACTCTGTTTGAATGTTGTCTTGCCCCAACCAACCCTCTAAGAATTTGGGAAAAAATACTTATGGAAAATCTTAAGAGAGTCTAATGATAATCTATTGCAAACTTTCAAATATGAGAACATGTATGCCAGCCCCTGTATGCCAGCTGTTATACTGTACTACTGTACTTTTCAAGGTACTACTGTAAGATTAAACATGTTTTCCTCATTTGTTTGTTTGTTTTTTATGTAATATTTGTGTGAAAAGTATTATAAACCTATGACAGTACAGTACTATATAGCCGATTGTATTAGTTGGGTACGTAGGCTAACTTTGTTGGACTTAGGAACAAATTGGACTTACAAATGTGCTCTTACTCGTTCATATGTAGGGAACTAACTGTAGTCTTTAGAAAAGTTCCAGACAGAAATTAACTCTTTAACCTTAATATGGTATCACTTTGTTCTGTTAAACATGCAATAAGATGTATTAATCATCACTTTTCATTGCATCTAAAAAAAATAAAGAGATGAAACTAGATCAGAGTACCAAATTAATTACACCGAATCAGAAAGTCATAGAACAGACTTACTCAGGTAAAATGCAGGCTCCTGATGCAGGATCTTGACCAGAGGGCCATTTGGAACAAATGAAAGTGAGATTTCACAGTTTACCCTCTTCTGACTTGGCGGACATATCAGGTCACTGAAAACCTTTAAATTTCCAAAGGCCTGCATTCCAAGAGATAATCCATGAATCACAGGACAATTCTAAACCTTTGACACTCCAAGATAAATTACTGTTATTTCCTTATCAAAGGCAGGAAGTTTGGTTCTTCATCAAAACAAACCCAAAATTTATTCAATCAGAATTTTGTCCACTGTTGTTTATTTTCAGCTATAATTACAATCTTTGTTGATTATATTATGTATAATACTATATTGCAAATAAAACAAAACAAGACAAATAAATCATACCTCACAGTGGTCAAGATGTCTATTTATTTATTTATTTTTCACTTTTCACTCTAGGACAGCAAATGCTTTGACTTTGTAGAAACCTGGTTCATTTCATACTGGTGAAATAACTTTTGGTGATGCATACTTTATAAAGCATACAATCACGCTCTTTGGGTTTCCATAAAACCTACAAAAATGTAACTTTGTTCCAGACTTTTTTGTAGCTGGCCTCATATGTCATATCTTTGTCTTTTTTTTTCCTCTCAGATTTAGACTCTAGGCGTATACTAACTCGAGTGGCCTGTTTTATATGAAGTGATATTTTAGCTTCAGTCTTCTTCATGGCTTTGATCTTGCATTTTTCCTTTTAAAATAATTTAATTCCTTTGGAATCTGAATATTTCAAAGACAAGGTTTTCTACAAATAACTTTCCTCTGATTTCAATTTCAGATTTTATTTTCTTTTTTTGTGGCATAAGGTAGGGGTTTTAAATTTAATGCAGTTTTTCTTCCTTCAAAGAAGCAAAAGCCAGTTCCCCCTCCTACATCTCCCCATCCCACCAGCCCCCTGTGGAAAAGAGTCAGCATTTCCTGTTAAGAAAATGTCAGCATTACTGATGAATTCACTCTTACAATATATAGCTTAAAACTGGCAGAATAAAATTCAGAGTAGAAAAAATTTGAATTGTCACAATGTTAATCAAATAATGAAACTGAGCAGGACCCTGGGGCCTCCTGGGCATGGAAGCTTTTCTGTGTCCCCAGTTCCTCGTTTGTAGGTAACAGACTCCAGCCTCCATGACCTTCCCTGAGTCCCAAAGGGCAGATTTGAAGAGTTGCTAATCAGGGAAGGGAGGGGATGCAGAGACAAAAGAGGAACAGTCAAGAAACATAGTGCAGCCTTGGCAGGTCCTGGTTCATCTCAAGGAATAAACATAGCAATGTCTTTGAGTCCTTCTGCAGGAACTAAGCGCCCCCCCCCCCCCAACACCAGATGGAAGATGGTAACTTCAGGCTGAACACAAGATTCCTGTAATACCACCCTGTTTCCTCACCACCAGACAATCAGCAGAGTCACACACCCTGCAGCCCTCACCCTAAATTTTGCCCATAAAAAATTCTTCCAGAAAACCCTCAGGGAGTTCAGGAGGTTTTGAGTTGAAGCCACCTGTTCTTTTCGCTTGGCCCTGAAATAAACCTTTCTCTGCTCCAAACTTTGACATTTTGGTTTGTTTGGCCTCACTGTGTGTTGGGCACACGAGCTTGTGTTTGCTAACAGACTCACACTGGAAAAGGTAATTTAGAGGTAAATGACTTTAAACTGAACTTGGGCTTGTCTAGACCAGAATCGGGGCTTAACTCCCTGGGAGGACTTTACTTGCTGGGATCTGTCTTCAGAGGTGAAGGTGAAACTGACATGCTTCTGGATTATCCAGTTTACTTTGTGGTTTTGACTCTTAGAAGATTACAGACGTATGTCAGTCTGATTACTTTCCCCTAAAGAGTATCATTCAGGTGACGCATCAGAATAGTGAAGCTCAGCAATGCTGATTAACGTCTGATTGATGACCTCTTTCTTCTCCCACCTCCACCTCATCTCCCTGCCCACGGGAAACTCAATCAACTGTCACCCTGTGGATGACAGCTGTAGTGTGTTTATCTGGGTAGTTGATTAATGGTTGTGAATTCAGTACCTGGATGATAGTCAGTTCCACCTTTGTATAAATTGTTCAAGGAAAGTGATGTGTTTCTGCATAAAAATACTGGCATGTATGGTTAACTCCAAAACCACCCTTAAATTGAGTTCTTGTCATCTTTCAATAGTGGTGATGAGGCAGGAGATAGATGGTCCCCGGTACAAATGGTTCGAGTTAGTTCCCTATGGACCAATACTCTGAGACAAGAATAACAAGACAATTGAAAGAACAGGCTGGGCCCTGCCCAGATAGAAAATAAGAGACCATATATTCCCCATTCTCGAAGTCAGGAGACCTCCCCAGCTACACATGCACAGAAAGGTTCCTTGGAGGTCAAAAGGCTAGTGATACCAAGTGATGATGTCAAGTTTACCCATAGGCCTCTTTGGTAGAATCCATCTTGGCTAAGAGAGGCATAGACACACATGGCAAAATCCTGAGATATACCAAATATGCATTTTGAACCAGGCAAATCAGAATGATTGGCCAAAGGAAACATAGAAGAAATGCTCCATAAAAGTGATTCAAATCGCCACAAGGGCACGACTGTCTCTCTGAGCCCGCCTGTGTGTCTATCCACAAGTATTGTATTCTTTTTTTTCTCCTAATAAATACTTTACTTGTTTCACTACTTTCTGTCTTTGTGGGAATACCTTTTCTGCAAAGCCGTAGGGCCAGGGCCTTGTCCCTGACCACTTGTCTCATGACTCGGATTCAGTGCTCTCACCACTGCAACCGGACATCGGTCTCTGGCCGGGAACTGAAAACCTGCTTCAAGCTGCTACAGGCTGAGGCCACCTGAGATCAGTGACACATTTATCTCTGAGGTAGTTGATTCTCCTACTCAACTAGGAATAAATTTTAAGTCCAATACAAAAATCTATTATCTGGCCCAGCTCTTTTGACAATTGATCAGTCAGGGTTCCACCAGAGAAACAGAACCCTTGTAGGATATATAGATAGATTAAATCATCAGAAACTCTTATCAATGGAGATGGCATGGACTTAAATCTGCATAACAAATCTCACTTTTGTTTACCATACTTTTCCTGGTCACATACTTCATAACTAGCTTCCTCTACACCCTTTTCTCCTTTGTCTTTAAACTAAAGATAGTACTTAAGCCTGAATTCTAAGCTAACTCTGAGAGTTACTCATTTCTCTCTGGGTATCTACCACATATACTCCAGGTAGACGTGTTAATAAACTTCTGTTTGTTTTTCTCTTGTTAATCTGTCTTTTGTTACTGAGTTCCCAGCTGAGAACTTAGAAGGGTAGAGGGAAAGTTATTTTCTTCTCCCCTAAAACTAGATACTACATCCTTGCCAAAATAACACCTAAAACTGTCTATCACAACAATCTTCTTGTCATATTTGGTAACAGACTACTTTAGTAATCTCAAGTTCACTGTTGGGTCCAGACTTCTGTGGGTGAGGCTCTCAACCAATGGAACAAAATCCAGAACAAAACCTTGACCTTTTTTCAAGATGCTTTCCCTTATTTATTTAACTCATTTAGTACTTATTATGTACTAGGCAAAGTGAAGGAAGAATAACTTTGCCTGTAACCTTCTAAATTCTTGGCTGAAATACCCCTGTAATAAAAGACAGATTAACAAGAGAAAAACAAATAGAAGTTTAAAAGCATGTATACCTCATATTTACATGGGAGATATGCAGGAAAAGTGAGTAAAACTCTCTGAAATGGCCCAAGTAACCACCTTAAACAGCACCTGCAGTAAAAGACAAAAGAAAGATGTTGGTGGGGCAGGGGGTGTGAGGGGAGGCCAGGTAAAGGAAGTTATCAGGAAAAACAGTAAAAAAGGGTAAGGTTGTTAGTCAGAGGTAAGTTCCTGCCTTCTCCATAGATAAGAGTTTCTTGTGATTTAGAGTACCCTTCTCTTCCTGGTACAGAGAGAGAGACACACAAATGGAGATTTCCTTTATAAATGTAAATTTCCCTTGCAAAAAGGTAACTTCTACCCTGTTTTCAGAGCTTCTCCTGTGTCTCCTGTCTCTACTGTTTCTTAAAATAATCATCTCAAAATTAATCCTTATGGAAAAGAGGCATATTTGGGAATGGCATAGTTCCATTTCCCAGGTATATTTCTAAGCACATTGTAACTAGATAATTATTTAAGCAACATGATAATGCCTTGAGATGGGTTCTTTTATTAGTCCCACTTTACATATTGAGTTACCGAGAGGTTAAGGAACTTGCCTAAGATGCAGAACCAAGATCGAATCCAGAGTCTGGCTGCAGTGAATGTACTTACAATTATGCCATGCTGTCCTTTGTGGGTTCAAACGGATTCCAATTTCTTAAGAAGTTGGGTGTATGAGGAGGTTGAGGAACTATTAATTTCCAGTCATCAATCTTATGACGAAATTTAAAACTATTTCCTTAATTATTAAGCTAAGGTAGTCAGCATAGCATTGGCTCAGGCATTCTCCTCATTTTACCACTTTCACTCTCATATTATATTCATTATAGCTGTTTGGGGCTTGGTGATATTTGATGACCCTTCATATTTGTGTATCGGCACTTGTTACCTGTTACCATTGTTCCAACAGTATCATAGTCATGGAAGACTATGCTCTAGCCTTAGGTCTAACTAAGCTAGGTTAACTATGTTTAATTAGAAGTTCAGATAATTACCATATCTTAGGTCAACATCTTAGATAACAAACTCTCTTCTGCCCCTCACATAAATGTTACATATACAGCATTCTAGGAAACACATTTTTTTTCCTGCTCAGTCATTGTGTAAAACTATGAAAGTTCAATAGAGAAAAAGTAATTTCATGACGTACCAGCGTTCTTACAGAAGAGCCCTAGACCAGGAGACATGTTTTTGTGACAAGTTCATGATTTCCACAAATTTAGACACAAGCAGGAGCTTTTGTTCATTTAATGTAAACTTCCTCTGGAGAGACTCCTCATTTCTTCATGAAGATAGACCCCTGGTGGTTTGGTCTCACGGTGTGTCAGTCACTAAAGAATTTTGAGAACTGTAGATATGACTTTTTAAGATTATGAGAGAAATGATTAGTTTAGAAATTTAGAAATGATTAGAGACCTAAGAGACCAGGTCAGAGATTGGCTTCCATGAGGAGGGTACAAGGGGGAACCTCAAACAAAAGTTTTATGAGTTAGTACACTCTCAGGAAGCAAATAAGAACAAACAAAACAAAGAAAAAACAAGATGAGAATTTAAATTGAAAAATAAATGGGAGGGAAAAATGTGGGACATAGAGTTAACAGAAAGAAATAAAATATTGCTGATCTAAAATGTTGTTTCCGTTATAGTTACATTAGTAAAGGATGTCAGAATGAAGACCAACCATAAGAAAAGATATTTGGTTTTGGTGAGAAAATAGACAATAGGGACAATTTTGTGGGGAGAGTTTGTGTTGTTGTTATTGTTTACTAACTTATAGGTTTGGAGAGAAATATAGAAAAGTAAAAGAAGAAAATTATCCACAATTCATCTATTCCAAATAACTTTTAATATTTTTTTACTTTTATTCCAAAGTTCTTTTTTGAAAGAACTTTCATATTTTATGAAATATTTTTTCCTTCAGTGTATAATGCCATTGATTATAAGAGCAGCATTAATTTAATAATACATTTTCAGAAAACAAAATTTTTAAATGGCCATTTTAAATGTACACTAATGAATTGGATGAGGATATGTGATAATTGTAGTCATAATTTATATATACATTTGAATCCTGTCCTGTTCAATTAACATTTGTAGAATGACAATTTTTCATAGCAATAGAAACTCGTAATGGGCCCTATTTTAACAGCTGTTTGTAATTCTACCTTGTGGATTTACTGTATTTATTTAACTTTCCACCATAGTTGGCATGTAGTTTGATTCTAACTCTGTCATGGATATATTTGTGCATGAATCATTTTTGTGTCAGATTATTGTCTCAAGATAGATTTGTGGTAGTAACATAATTAGGTTGAAGAGTAAGAAAATATTTATGATATTTGATGTCCACTGCCAAATAGCTTTCCAGAAGAATTTACAATGAAGTTTTGTAACAGTGTCTAATGGGAGACTTTTTAAAATATCAATTTGTTTCTCAAATTGTGTAAGGATCTTGCTAGCAAGACATGATGTGGTGAGGACATGGCAACTCTCTTTTGTAGTTGAAAGGGAGTATACTTAGAAGAGCTAAATTTGTCTTAGTTTTTCCACTTTTCTGTGACCCTGAACATCATTTAACATATTTTCAGTTTTTTCACTTGTAATATAAAAATATTTTTTTGTCTGCCTGATTTACAGAGTACTGTACTAATCAAATATTTGAAATAATTTTGGAAAGTGCAAATTATTAATTCAAATAGAATAAAACAAAGGGGTTTTATAATATAGTATAGTATAGATACTAATCCAGGCCCTGGCAATTGGAAAATTTGACATTAGATTTAGATCATCAGAGATTTTTGGTTTATTTTGGACTGTGTCAGAAAAAAATAAATCTATGTTACTTGAAAATTTGGGGCTGCTTCCATTTTCTTGCATAATGCAGAATTTATTCACTTTATATCTAATATTGCGTTATTTTAACAATTCCTATATATGGCAGACCAGCTTAGATTTGTTCTGGGGAATCCAGTTGTGTAACAGTTGTGGAAAGGGGAAGATGATGTGATCACACTGCCAGGAACTTTTAATTTTTTTGTGTGGGAAAGAAAAGAATTATAGCTAGTACATGTGAAAGCCAAAGATAAGCTCTATGTGTGTAGGGGAGAAAATATTCTTCCTTCTTCCCTTCTAGGTCCTTTGGCTGGTCTAATAATTAAATTTATAAGGTGGATTAACAGGGGAAAAACACATTTTATTATGTACTTATGGGAACCCACAAAGACATGAGACTCAAAGGTAGTCAGGCAATTTAGGCTCCTATGTCATCCTGAGCTCAGGAATGGGATAGGGGCCTGGGGCTTCAAAGGAGAGGAAGGGAACTCACAGGGCAATAAGGAAATGAGATGTTTGCTAATTAGATGTTTGCCCTGCCATACAGATAAGTCTTTCAGATTAAGAAAAAGAAAAACATTGTCTCTGGTAATAGCTCTCTTTCTGGTACATGTCTCCTATCTAAATTCTTTTATAAAGGCTGTTAAGGGAGAGGTAAAAAGCTTGTTCTGAGTCTACTGGGTCTTGATTGCCTTCAGGTCAAAATAATCCACATGCCAATGTGGCACAAATTTGAGATGGCATATTCTGCTCCCCTTCACAGGTCAGGTTAAAAAAAATGATTGAGCATATGGTAAAAGGAGATATTTTACATGAAAGAAGGAAAGGCAGGCTAGTGTCATCCATTTAATTTCTTTTAAAATTTTTTTTAAAAACTTTATTTTATATTGGAGTGTTGTTGATTAAAAATTTGTGTTAGTTTCAGGTGTACAGCAAAGTGACTCAGTTATACATATACATGTATCTATTTTTTTTTCAAATTCTTTTCCCATTTAGGTTATTGCAGAATATCGAGCAGAGTTCCCCATGCTATACAGTAGGTCCTTGTTGGTTATCTATTTTAAATATAGTAGTGTCTTAATGTCATCCATTTAAATTGCATGTTATGTTTTTTCTCTCAAACTACTGAAAACCAAATCATGACAAGGAAATAATGATAAGGCATAAATAATGATAAAGAATAAATAATGATAAGGAATGAATCCTCAGTCTGAAGAGAATGAAAATATGGGGAGAAAGGAGCTGGGGTGAGAATAGGGAGGATGAAACAACTGAGGTACTTGAGGTGATACAGGAGGGCAGTAAGAATACAGCAGGGGGAAGAGAGTTCTTGCTGAAGAAAGGAGACAGAATTTTAAGTTGTAAGGAAGTGGTATTGTCTGAAGTCCACAGAAGAAGAAAGCAAATGTGGTAGGGAGTAGCTGAAGATTGTAATGGGAGAAGATCCAGCGCAATAGAAAGAATAGGATAGTACAGGTAGGACCTAAGCCGACAGAGAAAAACAAGAGAATAAAGGAAACACAGAAGCTGCATTACAAACAAAATAAACGTATATGATCTGGTCATGGGGAGCATACCATAAAAAATCAAAAGGCTGGATATTTAGTTATTAAACTTTGAAAGAAAAAAAGCAGATGGCTTTCATTCAAGGAAACTAAGGTAAGAAAATGCTCGAATATAAAGAACAAAATTGATTTTCTCTGAAGAGACAGGATTGGGGGATTTTATATTTATTGCTCGGGAAAAAACTTACTAGAAGCTAGCCGGAAGTGTCATTAACACATTCAGTGAATAACCAAAAGATTATATATATATATACACCATGGAGGATGCAAAATATCTGTTCATGGAGGTGGACTCGGGAGAAGATAAAGATTCATGACTGTACAGGTCACCTTTTGGAAAGTTATAGTGACTTATTTCAGAAAGAAGAGGAAACAATGAAGGGACATATCTCTCTGTGTTTAATTATGGAAAACTTGTTGGTCAAAAGGGAGTCAAAGGAGCATGGGGAGAGAGTGACCATGTCACCTTAGAAATCATGATCCTGATTGGGAGCAGTCAAATGGGTCCTGGACATTAGGCAAAGCACCTTAACAAATTCATGATGAGTGACAGGACATGTAAACAGAAGAAAAAGCAGGATGTCTAATCAAAGGCAAGCACAAAAGCCTGGCATGAACCATTGAGAGAGTGTGCCGGTTATTAAGCTATTGTCTCTCAGTTTGAAGCCCACTCTGTGTACTTGGCATGTGAGGTTGGGGCTGAGATTCCACAGACCATATTTCTGCTTTGCCAGCTGCTTCTTGCTGGGCTCTGGCAATAGGGACATCAGAAGGACATGCAAGGTTGGGGGAAGGAAAAGGGCTGTTTTCCTTTCTGTGGACTTGCATCTGTTTGCTATTCCTGTGAGCATAATACCGGCAATGCTTTTCACCCCAGCAGAGATGGCTCCTTCCAGGAGCAGCATCTGAATCCAGTTTGCAGTTTCCCCGTCTCTTGCAAACCCCCCCAGGCAGACACCAGGACCAACCCGCCAACACAACACCCCCTCGGCAGTAGCCTGAGTCCCATCTTCACTGATCCCTCCTTCAAGCCTATAGGCTGTAACCATGACAACCTTTTCCCTTACTCCTCCTCCCCTAGAGGTGGTCGTTGTTTCCCAGAGTCCTTACTTTCACTATACATTTTTTTTTTTTTTTTTTTTTTTTTTTTGCGGTACGTGGGCCTCTCACTGTTGTGGCCTCTCCCATTGCGGAGCACAGGCTCCGGACGCGCAGGCCCAGCGGCCATGGCTCACGGGCCCAGCCGCTCCGCGGCACGTGGGATCTTCCTGGACCGGGGCACGAACCCGTGTCTCCTGCATCTGCAAGCGGCCTCTCAACCACTGCGCCACCAGGGAAGCCCCACTATACATTTTTGTACCTTTTTGATTCTTTCCTAGTTAGCTTTAGACCTACTTAATTTTTAGACATCTAATGAGTTAATTTTGGTAAAATAAAAAAAAAAATACTAAGGTTAATTATTAAGGTTCTTTGTAATAATCAGAATACTAAATATATTAGGGACTCTGTTAGCTCCACTGATTATAATAGATGTGGCAAACAACATAACAGAAATAGACCCTTTCATATAAGAACACCTAGATGACTTTTGGGTTTGGTGATGATTTTTAGATACAACACTAAAGCTTGATCCATGAAAGAAATAATTAATATTCTAGATGTCATTAAAATTAAAAACTTCAGCTCTGAGAAGGACACTGTCAAGTGAATGAGAAACCAGAGAATGGAAGAAAATATTTGCAAAAGACATAGCAGATGAAGGACTGCTATCCAAAACATACAAGCAATGCTTAAAATTAAGCAATAGGGAAATGAACAACCTGATTATAAAATGGGCAAAAGATCTTAAGAGACACTATGCCAAAGAAGATGTATAGATGTCAAATGAGTATACGAAACGATGCACAACAACATTGTATATCATGAGGGAACTGCCTATTAAAATAACGAGATACCACTACACACCTGTTAGAATAGTGAATATCCAAAACATTGACAAGACCAAATTCTGGCAAGCATGTGCAGCAAGAACGTTCATTCTTTGTTGGTGGGAATGGAAAATGGTACAGGCCATTTGGAAGACAATTGGCAGTTTCTTACAATATTAAATGTACTCTTACCGTATGATCCTCACACTTGGTATTATTCACCCAAGTGAGTTGAAAATTTATCTCCACACATAAACCTGCACTTGGATGTTTATAGCAGCTTTATTCATAGTTTCCAAAACTTGGAAGCAACCAAGTTACTCTTTTCATAGGTGAATGGATAAATCAATAGCAGTAATCCAGACAATGGAAGCATTTTCATCACTAAAAAGAAATGAGCTATTAAGCCATGAAAAGACATGAAAAAAGTTAAATGAGTGTTATTAAGTGGAAGAAGCCAATCTGAAAAGGCTACATACTGTATGATTCCCAACTATGTGACATTCTGGAAAAGGCATGGAGACAGAAAAAACATCAGTGGTGGCCAGGGGTTTGAGGGGAGGGAGGTATGAATAGGCAGAGCATAAATAATTTTTGGAGCAATAAAACTATTTCATATGATAATATAATGGTGGATGCATGAGATGTACAACACTAAGTGAATGTAATCTATGGACTTTGGTTGGTAACAGTGTATCAATGTAAACATTGATTGTAACAAATGCAGTGCTCATTGAAAGAATGAGCCATTTTACTTAAAAAACAACTTTATTTATTTATTTTTAATTTTTTAATGTTTACTTATTTTATTTATGGCTGCATTGGGTCTTTGTTGCTGCATGCAGGCTTTCTCTTGTGGCGAGAGGGGGCTACTCTTTGTTGCGGTGCACGGATTTCTCATTTTGATGGCTTCTCTTGTTGTGGAGCTTGGGCTTTAGGCTCACGGGCTTCAGTAGTTGTGTGGGCTCGGTAGTTGTGACACATGGGCTTAGTTGCTCCGTGGCATGTGGGATCTTCCTGGACCAGGGCTCGAACCTGTGTCCCCTGCATTGGCAGGCAGATTCTTAACCACTGCACCATCAGGGAAGCCCAAAAATCAGCAACTTTAAATTGAAAGGACAGCACAAATATATTACTAAGGGAACTGAAGCCTAAACGGATGAGAAAATAATAGAAACTCAAGATACTTTAGGTAAGAGAATAGGCAAACAAAGGAAAGACATCATATTCAATAGTGTGTAGGGAGGAAGTAAGTGTTGACATGATTTTGACAAAAACTGGCAAGCCAAACAACCTTGAGCACCTTTCTCCCAGTTACAAAATATGTACAATTTTTAAACACACACACAAATCAAACAATTAAAAAGTGAAAAAAATCAGGACACAGTCACAGTTGTTACATAAATGGTCCAAGTGAATTGGAGAAAGTCTCTGCCGATAGCTTTGTGAAGAAGATAGAAAGAGGTGAAATGAATAGTTGTATCGTCAGGTGGATGTGCACTGGGTTAAATTTCCATGGCCAAAGTTATTGATGAAAGGATCAATGACAAGCAGTGAAGCCCCCAGCATTGTTTCACAGGCTCTACCCTTGGCTTTTTCCTATTCCACATTTCATTTTAAATCAATGATGTCAATTTCTTTCTGCCAAAGACCACCTGCAACATATCTGTAGTTGAAAAACCTTGATTTATTACTTGTTGCAGTTGCAAGAGAATGCTTATTATGGGGAATTCTATTATAGGATATTTGTTTTGGCTGAGTCATTTTGGAGAGGGTCTAAGGAAGCAGGGCTTTGGTTGCTGTCAAGAAGCAGGGATAATTCTATGATTGGGTACCTCAATCAATCTTATCTATAAAGAAAGCAGACTGGAGCTAGCATGAAGCCATAGCTGATTTTTTTTTTTTTAAGCAGCAGTCACTCATATTAGGCAGGAGAGAAGGAAGGTTGGTATTTTGTGGGTTACATCATGACCCTGAGTTGTGTCATTTTATCACACACTCGGAGTGACTTTGTCTGATATTGCTGTTCTGTGAGATGGTTTACATTCAAGAAGAGAACAATACAGCTTAGCTGTCAGCATCAGACCAGGATGTCAGGGGCCTCTTTCCTCTTTCTCAGTGATTTATTTAGAGAAGTACTTAGAAGGCAACTTAATCAAACTACTAGATGACATCAAGTTGAAAAAAGGTAGTCAATCACAATTAACAATGAAAAACAAAGACGATGTAGACTCTAGAGAGAAAATGTATGTTAGAGATCATACAATACAAATTAGCCTTTTATAAATGAGAAGACAAAGGCCTGAAGCAACTGGTGACTTATCCCAGTGTAAGGGCAAACAAATTAAAGATGAAAAACTTAATTCTTCCTCTTGAAAATAAGTGAGTCTTCCCCTCCCCTTTGCTTAGTGTTCACTTTAGAAAACTTGTAAGTTCTTTCTCTTTTTGAAATACATGTGAATTTTTTAAAAAGCTAAATAAGACTCTTGCCAGCTTTATGACCCAGGATTGTCTTTCTCAGGGACCTGGGAGCCATCTCTTTGAAATGTAATCATCAAGGAAGATCTTGTTCCCAGTTTCTGTGGGTGGATGGGAACCTCAGACCAAGTTACAAAACTCCTTCCTATCATACACATATAAGAAGTGTGTTTTTCCTCTGGATAGAGTCAATTAGCTAACATAGATGGTCACCCCAATTACCAGGTGAATTTAGGATGCACTACGTGTGACAAATAGTGTGTCAAGTCCTCTTTCTTGAGGACAAGTTCAGGTTTATCTTGAGACAGTGTGTTGTATCTGCTTGGCTCCAGAAAACGGGTGAGATGTCTTTCTGTCTTGGCATTGTCTTTAACAGATTGCCTGTGATGCATATCACATTCTAGTTTAATGCTTATTCAATAATAATTTTTTTTTCTCTTCTGCCTTCCTGGAGAAATTTCCTGTGCTGGGAGATTTTTTTAAAAAATTATATTTCCCCAAAACAAGGTCCCAGAACAGTGACAAAGATGGAGCAGTTATGCAGTCATCAGATCAGAGTTCTTTCCGCTAAATCACCCTGCTACTAACTAAAGAATACCTGTTTAGAGGTACATAGTCACCATTTTGAGAGAACACAGAAGATGGGCTGAAACTAGGAATATTAATAAGGGCAAGTGTATAACACTGTTCTTTGGTTCAAAGGATATAATGACTTTCTTAGTTTTCAAATGCATTTAAGTGTGTCAAATAGTAAGGAGAAAATGAATTCAAAGTTCTAGATACATCCCTAGTACTTATTTATCTTATAACTGGAATCTTGTACCTTTTGACCACCTTCCTCCAATTCTCCATCTTCCTACCCTCTGCCTCTGGTAATCACAAGTCTGATCTCTCTTCTCTTTTTCATTGAGTTTCTTTCTTTTCTTTTTCTCTCTCTTTTTTTTTAAGTTTCCTTATATAAACAAGATCGTGAGTATTTGTTTTTCTCTGTCTGACTTATTTCACTTAGCATAATGCCTTCAAGATCCATCCATGTTGTCGTAAATGATAGAGTA
The DNA here is from genome assembly GCF_000442215.2 of Lipotes vexillifer. NCBI lineage: Eukaryota > Metazoa > Chordata > Mammalia > Artiodactyla > Lipotidae > Lipotes > Lipotes vexillifer. The sequence continues at coordinate 171,545 of NW_006781388.1, read as the reverse complement.
TCCCTAAATTTTATGGCTGAATAATATTGCATTATATATATGTAAATGCATGTGTGTATATATATATATATATACACATATATTATATTATTATAACTTTTTAATCCATTCATCCACTTAGGTTGTTTCCATGTCTTGGTTATTGTAAATAATGCTGCAATGAACATGGGGGTGCAGATATCTCTTCAAGATAGTGATTTTATTTCCTTTGGATGTATTCCCAGATGTAGGATTGCTGGATCATATGATAGTTCTATTTTTATTTTTTTGAGGATCCTCCATACTGTTTTCCATAGTGACTGCACTAATTTACAATCCCACCAAGAGTGCACAGGGTCCTGCACAACATGATGACTCTAGTTAACACTGCTGTATGATATATAGGAAAATTGTTGAGTTTTCATCACAGCAAGAAATTTTTTTCTTTTCTCCTTTCTTTTCTTTTTATTGCCTCTGTATGAGATGATGGATGTTAGCTGAACATATTGTGGTAACCATTTCACAATATATGTAAATCAAACTACCATGCTGTGTGCCTTAAATGTATACAGTGATGTATGTCAATTATTTCTCAGTAAAGCTGGGGAAAAAAGTTCTGAGATAAGATATAAGCCCAGTGCTTTATTTCCATTTGAGAAGTTGTGAGTAGAAAGGTTCTAGAAGGAGGGCAAAGTTTAGGTGTGTTTCACCTCATTTCGTGATCTCCTCACCATCTTTCTTCCTGAGGTGGTTATAGAACTTCGTGAGCATCCTGAAATTTAGTTGGTGGGTAGGGAATGATTTAGAGGGAGATTATGGCTTCTGGCACCATTATCTGTGCCACATTGTCATTTGCTCAGATGTAGGCCATCCAGTCTGGATCTCGGGTACA
>NW_006781388.1:134078-170664 GCF_000442215.2 Lipotes vexillifer | reverse complement strand
GGCATTTGCAGGAATGCTTATATCCTCAACTACTCTCCAGTCAGATGATCACCAACACCTCCACTTAGAACCTCACCTTTCTTGTCACAAGAGACAAAACCCTCATTGTAACTGGCTGGTTCTCTTTCCACTAATTCTTGAGAACACCTTGGGAGTAAGAAATAGGTGTATCTTGCAGTTCATTTGGGAAGGGTCACAGAGTACAAGAAAACTTTGGGAAAGAACACAAGGGGCAATACTTCATAATATATTTCTTCACAACTTTCTCATCTGCCTCAGACAACTCACAGAGTTTTTCTGAAAATAAAATACGAAGAGAAGATAATACATATAATTCAGATGGCAAAATGTTTCCTAATTAAATGTCATGAAAAGAATTGTCTTAAATGACTGATGATTCAGAGGGTGGTAAAGGAAGCCTGAAGTAAACGTTATGAGGATGATAAAGTATAAATTCTTAGAGCTCACCAATTAATTTTATTTTGACAATTATTTTTAAATCACTAAATAACATCAGTCATATATATATATATATATATATATATATATATATATGTATATGTTTTGTTTTGTTTGTTTGTTTGTTTCTTGTGGTACACGGGCCTCTCACTGTTGTGGCCTCTCCCGTTGCGGAGCACAGGGGCTGAACGCGCAGGCTCAGCGGCCATTGCTCACGGGCCCAGCTGCTCCGCGGCATGTGGGATCTTCCCGGACCGGGGCACGAACCCGTGTCCCCTGCATTGGCAGGCGGACTCTCAACCGCTGCGCCACCAGGGAAGCCCAGTCATATTTTTTTTGAACAAAGTCACTAACCCACTTAATGGCAGATGATATTTACAAGGTGACAAAATCTGTCCCACAAAGTGTGTTCTTTGACTTCTGTAACATGCTCGAAGCCTCACTTAGTCTGTACCTTTCCAAGTTTTCATTGTGTTCTGTTTGTTTCTTCATCTAGAGACATGCATTTAATTGTTAACAGAAACATTCTATGTGTTTGGAAAATTTGGAGGCAAAATTTCTCCTTGCTCAGCTGAATATTATAAAACACTAAAGAAATCTATATGTCCTTTAAAAGAAAAGTTTATATAAGGTTGGCTTAAAAAGCTTAAAATGGGCTAATTTAGGAAAGTATAAATGGAATCTTCTAAATATATAGCAGTGTTGTAATACTGTGGAAAAATGAGGGTAGCCTCCAAGGGTGGAGTTTACATTTTTCCTATGGTATAACTAACTGTGCACTGGGGGGTATAAAAAGACTACCATGGAGTAAAATGGTAAAGGAGAACTGGAAATGCAGAACTGTGTGACTTTGGGGGTTGTATGGAGAGAAACAAATGAGTAAGGGGTTTTCCAGTCTCTAATATAGTACACATAGGTGTATGGGTGGTAGGAAAGGAAGCTGATAAGTTCCCTTCAGGACATGTTGAGTTTGCAGTTCCCCGGGGGATTCCAAGTAAATGTTTACAGACCTGGAGTTCATGAAAGAAGGTTTAGCTAGAGAAAAAGATTCAGGGATTATTGTTTTAGAGGTGATAGAAAAGTTACTGAATATTATTTAAGGTATGAATTATGAAAATCTGAAAAAACATAAACATTTAGTGGCTTCTAGGTCAAGATGAGACATGAGATTAAAAAAAAAAAAGCTACCTCCAAAATCTGCACTGGCTTCCCAAACTAAGTATAAATATGAGGAAAACAAAGAATTGAAAGACTAAAATATGTGAATAGTTTGAAACCAGCTAAGCATAATATGCTATCATTTTCACCAACATTATTACTCTGAGGACTATGGTAGGCAAAGTTGTGAATCACATTACTTTCTTGGCATTTTATCTCCAATTTTATGGCCAAAATTTCTCCAGTATGAAATCACCCCCTGATGCCTTGTACCTTCAGGGTGCACACAGCCTTCCTTCTTCCATGCTTCCTTACCCCAAACAGCTCCCTGCATTTCAGAACTTTCCTTCTTGTCCCCTCTACGTTTTTTCTCCATGAAAACCTCAGTATCTTGTCTAGTTCTCTTCTTACTTCTTCCCTAAGCATTAGCTAAATCATCTGATGCCTGATGTGCTCAATACTAAGGAACATCATTGTGATTATACCGATATCTTCTCTTTTTCCCAAGTAACACATATACACTTTTATTCTAAAGGTATGATTGTGATTTTAGACACTATAGAGGATCAGATAGGATATATTGGTACTAAATTAAAAAACACAGTATAGTAGCTAAACTCTAACGATTGCTCTCCAATGACTAACCTTATCTTTCTTTTGAATAGTCCTCTTCCCCTTGAATCTAGGCTTGAGATTCTTGAGATTTGCTTTTTGATCAATAGAATGTTACAGAAGTGACACTGTGTGACATCCAAGGCTAGATGATAAGAAGCCTTCAGCATCTGCTGTTGAGCATATGTTTTGGTATGTTCACGCTTGGAATCTAGCATTCATGCTGTAAGCAGGCTCAAGCCACATGAAGATGGCACAGATAAACCTTTCTGTTGATAGCCTCACCGATTTCCAAGCTGAGAGGCAGCATCAACTTTCAGGCATATGGGTGAGCCAAACTGAATATTGGAATTGAGCCCAGTCAATCCATAGCACTAAGATAATAGATAATATGTGGCTGTTTAAAATTGGGGGATTGTTAGATATTCAACAATATGTAAGTGGAACTTACCACAAGGAAGCAGACAAACCCAGAATGTGGGACATTCTGCAGGACAACTGACCCAGTTTCTTTAACAGGTCAGTGGCAGAGAAGCAAAAAAAAGAAAAAGAAGGAACATGCTCTATTTTTTTAGACTTAAAATGACTTTAAAGACACAACAGCCAAATACCAATCGTGGATCTTGTTTAGATCCTAGTTCAAACAAAACGACAACAAAAACATATTTTTGAGCAATTTGGGAAATTTGAATACATTTATGGGTTATGATAATTCTGTTAGGCGTTAAGGTGACATAAGATAGAAGCCCACTTTTTTTTTCTGGTTGCATATGAAACTATGTGCAAGTGAAATGATATGATACCTGCCATTTGCTTTAATGAGCAAATGAAGGAGATAAAAGGAGAAAGAGGCACATGAAGCAAGAAGCAAAGTCTTGATAACTGTTGAAGCAAAGTCTTGATAATTGTTGACTCTGGATACGTGAGAGGATACGTGAAAGTCCATTGCAGTAACTTCTCTACTTCAATGTATATTTGAAATTTTTCATAATTAAAAATAAGTAAAATACTTTCTGAAGTAGTGAAAAACATAAACTTCGCCCATTATTCATTTATGCATGTGAACATGAAAATTACATACATATCCATATAAATACATAAATAAATAGAACAAATTATTCAGAAAATAAGAATTATATATCATCTTATAGGTGCAATTATAGGTGATTTATATACCAAATTAATATTTATTTTCAATTAACTATACTGAAAATATTATAAAAAATAAGGTATATAAAATACTTTATAATCAATCCTATTTCTTTTCTTACTCAGTATGTTCAGAATGAAATTTAGGATTTAAGCAAAACCTTTCTTCATCTTTTCTTTTTCTTTTTTTTGTGCGGTACGCGGGCCTTTCACTGTTGTGGCCTCTCCCGTTGTAGAGCACAGGGTCCGGACGCGCAGGCTCAGTGGCCATGGCTCACGGGCCCAGCCCCTCCACAGCATGTGGGATCTTCCCGGACCGGGGCACGAACCCGTGTCCCCTTCATCAGCAGGCGGACTCTCAACGACTGCACCACCAGGGAAGCCCTCTTCATCTTTTCTTGATGTTATTCCCTACCCCATCCCACCCTTTTATCTCTATTTATACTAACATATGAATGACTATATTTTATTGAGTTGAAAGGCTTTCTAGAAGTCATCAGAGATTAGAGGACATATGTAAAGTATCTAATATTTTGTATTAGATTCCAAAATTAACCTGTCTTTAATCATATTTATGCAAATCAGGACAATTGTTGGTATTATCTACATATACAAATGCTAAATAATTAAATTAATTACTCACTAGTTACTAAAGAGTTACTAGTTAAGTTTTAATAGCTCTGGTTCTTGAATACGTTTAGATGAATACTTTATGTATAAGAATCTGGTTAATATTCCTTCCTTCAAAAATTCACTAGAAATAAAGAAAATCATTACTGCATTAAAATGTCAAAAGTGATCCCAAAGTACAAATTTTAAAGTGACCTTTAAACCATTTTGGAGATTTCCATTTCAAATTAATATTATAGCAAATTGAGAAACAATATTCCACATTTTTCCTCATGAAATTTCCTTTTATAAACTTGAAAGGAGCCAGAGAACCCCCAATTAAATTTATGTTAAATCACAAAAGTAAGAGCTAAGAGTTAGACTTAAAATAGTCAATGATAAATGGACTCAGCTTGATGTAGACAGCTTAACAAGAATCTTTAAAATTCTTAGAATGTTCCTGCTGTTAGCTGAAACGGTGCTAAAAATTCTTCTTTTCAAATGGCCCTAAGAAGAAATGACTCTTCTGAATATGCAAAATGTTAAATTAATAAGTTGTATTTTTCAAGCTTTCACAGACCCTAATATATTATCTCAGATTCTTTGACAAAGGCCCTGATTCCTGAGTCGTTTTGAATAGGATGGTAATTTGTTTAAGTAACAGGAAGCCTATCCTGGTGTTAAGGGCAAGGGAATAAAGATAACTCATTTACTTTTGGTAGATTAGTTATTAAATGTCATCTTGACATTTAACATTGACGCTGACAGTATGACCAGAGAGGTTTTCTTCTTTCTTGCTATTCTCTGGGAAAAATATAAATGCATAACTTTAAAAATGCTATCTATTTCCCTAAACCTTTGTTGAAAAGCTGATTAAAATGATTGTTTGGGACAGAGAGTCAAAAGAAACCTGCTACAATATGTAAAATGAATTAGTTTAAAAAACACTATGTGAAATAAAAGTTTCTCAGTATATGTTAATTGAACAAAACTTCATATTTTGTGGGTCCATTTTGATCTGTCAAAGGAGGTGACTACAGAAGGCTCCACAGATAATTTGGAGCTGGTATATATGTACTTTACAAAGATATAAAAATTAACAGTAGTAGGAAATTAATGTGTTTCCTGCCAAATGTAATGTGTTATGACATAGAATCATCTCTCGTAAGAAACTAATCACTTAAAAATAAAGCTTGAAGTTTCTTGCTTTTTGTTTGTTTGTTTGTTTGTTTTTGCATTATTTGAACATTCGCAGACAGGATCTTTTCTATCCTTGGGGTTCCACTTGTTCCCTGCTTTTATCTTTGCTAAAAGTTAGACTGGCAACAGAGCAGCACAAGTCCAGGGTTCTGGCTATGGGGCCGTCCCTCTGGTGCTCCTGGCTCCTTACCTGGCTAGCCGCAGGGAATAATGCCAAGCGGGCAACTTTGTCTCTTGGAACACTCAAACCAAACTCCATATCCCCTTCTTTCTTAGTGCTCTCACCCAAAAGGAGTGATTGTCTTCTTTTTGTGTAAAAAGCTCATTCCCTGTAGATCAAAACTCAACCTGGTCACTGACGCTGAGGGTGGAATGATGCCTAATAGCCAGAATAGTCATTGCTCCTGAGCTGTTTCCGTTTTAGTAACTTCTGCAGTCTAAAGCAGGGTGCTTAAGAGGTACTTGGTGAAATTGTGAAAACCATTGCAGACTTTTGGACAGCATTTCCAGGAACTCTGTTTCAGCTGTAGGGAGTTGAGTCAAGTAATCTGTGTTTTAAACAAGCTTCCAGAATTATTCTTTCTTTTCTATCTCCTGTTATGACATGAAAAAATAGCTTTACTGAAATATATTTCACATGCCATACAATTCACCCATTCAAAATGTATAATTCAACTGCTTTTGGTATTTTCACAGAGTTGTACAACCATCACCACAGTCAATTTTAAAATATTTTCATTACCCCAAAAGAAACCCCATACCCATTAGCAATGACTCCCCATTCCCCCATTCCCCCCAGCACTTGACAACCACAAATCTACTTTCTGTCTCCATAGATTTGCCTATTCTAGACATTTTAAATAAATAGAATCATAAAATATGTTGTCTTTGTGACTGGCTTCCTTCATTTAGCAGAATGTTTTCAAGGTTTATCCGTGTGGTAGTATGTAACAGTATTTCATTTTTTTTTTTTGCCAAAAATATTCCATCGTATGGATATATCTCTTAATATATCTATTCATCAAGTAAGTGATGGACATTTGAGTTGTTTCTACTTTTTGACTCATAAATAATGCTGCTAGAAACATACATATAAAGTTTTTGTTTTGATGTATATTTTTATTTCTCTTGAGTATAAACCTAAAAGTGGTATTACTGGGTTATATGATAATTCTGTTTAACTTTTTGAAGGTTTTTTTAGAGCAGTGATACCATTTATTTTACCCTCAGCATGTATGAGGGTTCATATCTTCGTGAATGCTTGTAATTGTCCCCCTTGTAAAAAAAATTTTTAACCACTCTTGTGCATATAAAGTGGTATCACACTGCGGTTTTGAGTTTCCCTAATGATTAAAGATGTTGAGCATTTCCTCATGTGCTTTTGACCGTTTGTATATTCTCTTTGGAAAAATGTCTGTTCAAATTCTTTGCTCAAGTTTTAATTATTTGTCCTTTTATTAATGAGTTGTAAGACTCATTAATAAATATTCAGAATACAAGTATCTTATATATACGATTTTCAAATATTTTCTCCCATCATTTTGTGGGTTGTCTTTTCACTTTCTCGTTGGCTATTGAAGCACAAAAGTTTTTAACTTTGATGTAGTCTAATTTATTTATTTATTTTCCTTTGTTGTCTGTGCTTTTGGTGTCATATCTAAGAAACTATTACCTAACCCAAGAATATGCAGATTTACTCCTGTATTTCTTATAATTTTAGCATTTACATTTATTTCTATGATCCAGTTTAAGGTACTTTTTTTTTTTTTTTGATTACCCAAAGTTTAGTGTTTGAGACAAATTTAAAAGGATTTCCACATAGCCTGTGTACATGTCCACTGGATTCTTTCACCTTCAAACAAAATCAAGATTTCCAAATTCCTTTATGTATTTGAACACACCCTCTGGTATATCCAGAAGAGTCTAGAAAGTGTTATTGGGAAGAAAACATTTCCTTTTACCAACTTAGGTTGAAGTAATTGGGGGCCTGTGAATTGACAGACAGATTAATAGGAGCAAAGATTATTACATATGTATACAGCAGCATATGCTATAAGGAGTAAGGATTTATATACCAGCTTAGAGGCATAGGGGTGGGAAAGGTATTAAGGTCTCAGTGGGAAAATATGAAAGGTTCTCGCAGGATGTAGTCCCATAATTCCTTGGCAGGTCCTGATGCCAAGCCAGGATCCTCCCTTACAGAAAACTCCCTCAGAGAGGGGTGTATGGCAGCTGAATTCTGAGAAAGACATAATTTACTCATTAAAGGGAAGTTTAGAGATGGTTTTTTGTTTTGCTTTGTTTTTTTTCCACTGCAGCTGCTGTTTGTTCAGATGTTCTCAGTTTAAAATAGTCTTTATACCATTTTGGTGTAGTTAGTCCCTTCATCTCCCTGCTATAACCTGTCATGAAGTTTCACAGGCAAGGAGCTGGAGAGATGGTTGTGGAGAGACTTGGATTAGAAGTTGGGAGGTAAGAGATATGCAGACAAAAACACAGATAACAAGGATGAATACGCATAAAAGAGCAAATCCCAACATATGGCCCCATCTTTCACTGAACCAGTCGCTTATTCTCGAGGTCAGTCCAATTAATCAATGGTGCTGGACTCATTTTACGTAGGATTTTGGCCTGTTCTTTTAAATGGTTCACACAATTCTGTATTTCTTCTGATTTATTTTCATACAAGCAGCATTGTCTGCCAACGATGGCACACTGTGTTCCTTGTTGGGCAGCCTGCGTAGCCAGGAGATGGTGACTTCGGAGCACAGAGGCGAAACTAACTCCTGATGGACGTGTTTTCAAGGTCTGTGGGGCGGCAGCGAATCCATGTTCCATGACTTTGGAAATGTTCAGAATTGCTTCTTCTAGGTCAGAAGTTCTCCAACTCAGAAAAAGACTCCTTACGGAATCAGTACTGTGATACATGAGTGGCTTGCCTACGATTTCTGGTTGGATGCGTCTATGTGGTGCTACTTTATGCCTGAAGGAGCCCAGGTTTGTAATCTGGCTAGCATTTAAAGTGAGATACCTAGTGAGGGAAGGTGCCAGGTAACCAAGTCCACATCGTCCTGAACATTTAGGTGGGAACACTTTATATACCTTATTACCACATAAACTAAACAGACCAGAGGTGTTCACAGACAAGGTCAGAGTGGAACGTATGACCCACCAGTTTGGAGTTTGGTGTCCATGGTGGACTTTGTTGTTAGTTATGTTGGCACCTGCACATCTGCATTTCCCATGTGCCTCTGTCAGGCTGTAAGAGCAAAACAGGTTGTGAAATATCTGGTAGAGGAGACCTTCAGTCTGGTTTGGGCAGCTAGCGAGATAGGTGTCATTATCTGACCAGGTCATTCCAGAATTTTGGTCGACCCATCTGTAGCCTGGGGTATCGGGTAGACCAACACGGGGAACAGCTGAGCTGTTTCAGGTCCCATTTGTGTGGCCTGCAGACCAAGAATATTGTCCAGTGACTAGACAAACATTTGTATTATTATAGTCAGTCTGGAACTCATCTATGATATCTAAGGATGGTTTGAAGGTGCCATCCGTGGAATCAAACCATAGTGTTTGATTACAGTATTGTTTTGGTATGTTACCTAGGAAGGGTCCAGTACTGTTTTTATTTTCAAGGCAAAGAGAAAATTTTCCCTCCGATAGCCTCACCTGAGTGAAGGACAGACCTCGAGCCTCCATGGGGTTTCCCCAATGCCAAGTCACTCTGCAGTAGGAGGAAGTAGAGTGACTTCCATTCATTTACTGCCCAGAATGGGTCCACCAGGCACTTGCACTGGCAGGAACAAAACCTAGTTCATGCTCCTGTGCGTTATTTAGACGCTGACATAACCAGCAATTAGACTGATTAGTTAAAGTGGCCAGGGTTTGAAAGACTCATGTGAGTGGGTTTTGGGGCTCTGCTAAAACTATTGAAAAAGCAGTAAGAGTTAGTCGAAGCAAGACACAGTTTGAAAGGGAGCCCATGGTGGAGGAATAGGGGGAGGATAGGCTAAGACAAACAACCTCCAGACAATCTGTCTGTAACTGAAAGAGCAAGGGTTTTGTTTAAATTTCTAGGTCAGAGAGTTTTGCAGGTCAGGGAGAGAAGAGGTTTTGAGGGAAGATAAATGGAGACAAAATTCTTGATCTGACATCTCGGGTAAAGCCTTCTATTTCGTGGTGTCGTCTGCTTCTAGAGCCTGAGTAAGCTCTGGAAATCCTCAACTTGAGGTCACTCATAGAGAGGGCCTTCTAATTGTCCTGGGGGGTGATGATCTGCATCTAGCTTGGTGTCTCACGTGAAGCCAGGAGGACTTTTATTCTGATGACAGTGAGGGTGGTTAGCAGTACTCCCTGAGGCTTCTCCCAGTGAGTTGACAATGTATGTTTTCTCCTAAAAATGTTGATGTATACTCATCTCCTGTGCCTAGAACTCAGGCTGCTGCACCCGCAGTCATTGGAGACAAACTCCCCGGGCCCACGGTTGGTCGGAGGCTGGCTGCTGCCGCCGCAGTCTGGGCTGGCGCGAGCCCGCTGCAGAGTAGCTGGGCATGCGCCCTGGGAAAGCGAAGTGCAAACTTGTTATCGCGCCTGCGCGCTGGGAAGCCTCGGGGTGGCTGGGCGCAGCGTGTGTGCCTCGTGCCGCCTGGGAGGGGCACGGCCGTCCGACCCGACCCCAACCCGGGCCGCCAAGAGCTGCTCTATTCCTGCGTTCTGGCCACTGGGAGCAGCGGAGCTCCGGGCTGGCAAAGCTGGAGGGGACGTGGGGTGATCCCAGCCCCACCAGGGCCCGAGGATCGGCTGGGTGCCCTCCCCGCTGCAAGAGGCCAAGAGAACAGGTGGGTTTGAGCTAATTTTTGTATGTAGGGCAGTGGTCCCCAACCTTTTTGGCACCAGGGACTGGTTTCGTGGAAGACAATTTTTCCCCGGATTGGGGAGATGGGGGATGGTTGCGGGATGATTCAAGCACATTACGTTTATTGTGCACTTTATTTCTATTATTATTACATTGTAATATATAATGAAATAATTATACAACTCACCATAATGCAGAATCAGTGGAAGCCCTGAGCTTGTTTTCACTTGCCAGTCGCTGATACGGTTTTGATATGAGTCTGCAGGCAATTGATTTATTATGGTCTCTGTGAAGTCAAACCTCTCTGCTAATGATACTTTGTATTTGCAGCTGCTCCCCAGCGCTAGCATTACTGCCCCGGCTCCTTCTCAGACCGTCAGGCATCAGATTCTCATAAGGAGCACGCAGCCTAGATCCCTCGCATGCGCAGTTCACTGTAGGGTTCGTGCTCCTATGAGAATCTAATGCCGCCGCCGATCTGACAGAAGGCGGAGCTCAGGCGGTAATGCGAGTAATGGGGAGTGGCTGTAAATACAGATGAAGCTTCGCTAGCTCACCTGCCACTCACCTCCTGCTGTGGGGCTTGGTTCCTAACAGGCCACGGACAGGTGGTCCGTGGCCCAGGGGTTGGGGACCCCTGATGCAGTGTGTAGTATGGATCTAATTTCATCCCTTTGCATGTGGATATATCTGGTTGTCCCAGCACGGTTTGTTGAAAAGATTATTCTTTCCTCATTGAAATTTCTTGAGACCATTGTTGAAAGTCAGTTGGCTATAAATATAGTCTTTTTTGTGACTCTCATTCTATTCCATTAATATCTATTTTTATACCAGTACCACACTCTGATTATTGTAGGTCTGTGTTAAATTTTGAAATAGGGAAATGTGTGTCCTCTAATTTCATTCTTCTTTTTCAAGTTTGTTTTGGCTATTCTGGGTCCTTTGCAATTCTATATAAATTTTAGGATTAATTTGTCAGTTTCTGCAAAGAAGCTAGCTGGGATCTTGATAGGCATTGCTTTGAATCTGTAGACCAATATGGGGAATATTATCACCCTAATAATATCTAGTCTTGTGATTGGTGTACATACAATGTCTTTCCATTATTTCAGACCTTTAATTTCTGTCACTAATGTTTTACAGTTTGTGTTCCACTCCTGTGCTTTTTTTGGTTAAATTTATACTAAATATTTTATTCTTTTTGATACTACTGTAAATAGAAATTTTTCCTTAATATTACTTTTGGAAAGATCATTGCTAGTGTGCAGAAATAATTGATTTTTGTGTATTAATCTAGTATTCTGCAACCTTGCTGAGCTCATTTATTAGTTCGAATTGTTTTTTAGTAGACTACTTAGAATTTTCTATCACAAGATCATCTCATCTGCGAATATAGATAATTTTACTTCTACCTTTGCGACCTACGTGCTTTTTTTTTTTTCCCCCCTTGCCTAATTGCCTGGGTCCTTGAGTAATTCTGAAGCAAGCAGTTGGAGGATTAGATTTGGAGAAAGTAAATTAAAAAGAAAACTTCAGACAACATTTCAGGTTATGACAAAAGAAGACAAGATTGAGACCTCAGAAACTCACACTTAAATCCCACAAGAAGGGTAGGTGTCTACTCGGTTATGCATAAATATAGTGCCTGAGAGAGATGATTGAGGACTATGTTAACATTGCAGCCAAGTTTGCTGCTCTTTGGAGAATTTTAAAAAGTATGATTTTAATGACATTCTCAAAGAGGACCAACTTATATTTATACAAGAAATACATAATTTTAATTGGTTATTCTACCTAATAGTATATTGGGAAAAAAAGAAAAATATTTGATTTTTTGTGTTCCTAGACCATTACTTAGTAGTTCTGGGGACTGGAGAGAATCCTTTACTCCCACTGATTTTTATCTTGCCGATTGTAAAATTAGAAAACTAATGGTAACATGATCTCCTTAATACAGCAATGTCCAGCACGTTGTAGATATTAACATATGTGTTTCTAAATTCATAATGAACAAATCTTTTCTGTATCAAATTGTTGTCGTTCACATTTGAAATCACATTAAAACATTATTCAAAATATTGGTATCTTTTGTTCTTTGTACCCAACATTTAAAACCCTTGGAATTGACGTCATTTAAAAATAGGAATATAGTCATCATTTTTAATATAATTTACATGAAGCTGAAATTTTACTTATGTTATTAATTATTTTTTTATTTATGAAAGAATGCTCTCTATTTTAGAGGACTCTTTAATCTCACCTCATAAAATCAATGTTATTTTATAATAAACTCTTACCACTAGGTTGTTCATAACCACCAGTGTTTAAAGTGGTAAGTTCAACACAGACATGTGGATTCTTTGGTATTGAAACATCTTTTTCACTTATTTTTCTGGCATTACTTTAATGATGTACACAGAAAATAAACTAGGTCATATGTTTCCTGACCATCTCGGAACATATTTTAAAGCAATAAAATTAAATAGAACAGCCTTTTCTGTTTACTTTTGACCAGAACAGATTCTTTTTATTATCTGTAGGACATTATAAGTGTGTACAAGAGGATCTAAAGTTTATTTGAATCATTTTAAGTAATTTAAGTCTTTTTGAGCTTAGCTAGCTGTGATTTTTTTGGTTTTTAATTAAGGGTTGTTATAACTCAGGAAAGCATTGGATGCCGAGATTTTTTTCAACAGATTGGATTCACATTGATGTCGAAGATAGTGATATGCAAAGATGAATGTGGGACTTCACCCTATTTTTTCTTCCTATTCTTTTTTTGAAAAACCACATTTAGGCTCTGCCAAGGAAATGGATCAGCTCACTCTAAACATAACGAGAAATTGAACTTGTGCACTGATTTAGAAATCTAAGAGGAAAAGTGGCAAATTCTGTTGTTCAATTCCTACACTCAATTCCAGGAGAAACAGAGTGGAAGACGGGGACAGATTTTCTAAATATGGTTTGCAGTGAATGGCTGGTGGTGGCCATTGCCGTTTGCTCTTGTATCCATCCACCCCTCAAACCCTTCTCCAGCACTGCGCCGTATCTCAGGGGTTTGACCTTTGCAATCTGCCTTTCCTGGGCTCGCTGGCTGACTAACTCACAGCTAGGTTCAGTCAGTCAATGGAAAGCCCTGGTGAGATCCTGAGGACAGAAAGAAAAGGGAAGTCAGGGATTTCTCTTCTGGCAGAAACGGATACAAGTTTGTTGGGGCCTGAAGCTTGCACAATTTTCTGAGCCCTCTTCCAGAAAAAGGATAAACAATTACATACATTAATTTTAACAGTGAATATTTACTTAGAATGAGAAAATAAATCACTAGACGTTAATAATTTTAAAAAGCTGGCAAATATCACAAACATCAAAAACTGAAGTAAAAATTATAAAAATTTGCATTAACTTACTGATATACCTCCATAATAGTTTCTCCATAATTTTTTGTTTGTTTGTTTTGCGGTACGTGTGCCTCTCACTGCTGTGGCTCCTCCCGTTGCAGAGCACAGACTCCGGATGCGCAGGCTCAGCGGCCATGGCTCACAGGCCCAGCCGCTCCGCGGCATGTGGGATCTTCCCGGACCGGGGCACGAACCCGTGTGCCCTGCATTGGCAGGCAGACTCTCAACCACTGTGCCACCAGGGAAGCCCTCTCCATAATTTTTGACTATACACTCTTTAATCACTTCTTTGTATGACAATGATTTTGTAATATTTTATCTAACCAGAGTATAAGATTATTCAGTCTTTCCTCTATCATGGCTGATCAAAACTTGTTTTTTTTATTGATAACTGATCATTAATAAAGGATCATTAACTATTGTTAAACACCCATCGCTGCTAAAGGTAATGACTCCTCACCTCAAAAATACTGTATTTTATTGAATCTTATGCTGTCATTGCTAAGATGCACCATTATTGTGCGTGCTAAGAATGAAGAAATGTTGTCAATTAAACCATGACAAAATGCTTTCTGATCACATATAATTTTTCTGCACATTTTTTTTCTTCTGTACCTTCAAAAGGGTTTGTGATGCTACATTTCCTGAAAGAATGCTTAATTTGGGGCTTTCTGATTTTCTTCTCAGCTGCTGGCACTCTTTCTAAAAGTTTGATGTTGGCATTTTCTTAATTATTACAGATGGTGTGAAAATAAAGCTTTTAGACACATCAACCAAGAAGTCATTGTAAATGGCAGTTAAACTCAATGCATGAAGCTAAATTGAAAGTAATAAAAACATGGCCAGTAATAAAAATGTGACACATGAAGAGTAATAACAGTTATGTAGCAATTCTCTAACAATAGTGGTTGGAGGCCATACACCAAGATCACAGATATGTTAAAATGCTCAAAAATCGACACTTTATGTTAGCTGAAATACATAAAGTTGTTGTACACAGCCAGCAGCCTCTGCAGTCTACCTGGAACATGTGATCTGCCTGTCAGAAAAGGTGTCTAAAGTCTTCCGAGGTAGGCAGGACAGACAGACTGCCTCAGCTGCTGCAAATCACCCTACATTTTATTCCTTAGACATGAGATATATCTTCAGTTTTTGTTTTTTGTTTTTGGAGAGCATGGCTGATTTGCTTACTCTCTTGGCCAAGACCTGTCTGCAGCAGTGTGCTAGGTGGCTTTAGCAAATGGATGCAAATATCTTCTTTCTTCTGTTTCACGGGTAATTTAGCAGTAGATGTAACATGTTCAATTTCTATAGTAGCCCTTTCGTAACTTCAATATTGGTGGCTGCATTAAAACCCATTTTCCGTCACAGGGAACCAGACATGCTTTCACTAAGTGCAGGTTTTTGTGTTTTTCTCTTTTCTGAAGCATCATTGACCTTTTCACTCTTCTATATTTTTTTCCTCTTCTGGAGACGGGAAAGAAGATGAATATTTACAATATGTATCTTTTTTCTTTTCCTCTTGCCAAGAAAAAAGATATAACCTTGAAGACAATCATGAATGTCTAGTCGTATAGTTTCATCCAGACTAAAAATATGAAAATTTCTTTTTTATGTGAATGTTTTTTCACTAATGGAATAGGTATTTTTATAAGAGGTTACATTTAGACATATTTTCCTTGGTAATAAAAATGATGAAAAATAATGGCTATCTCACCAGGTTTGAAACTTTAGATTTTAATTTAATAAATAACACATGTGTAAGAGGATTATTACAGTGTTGAATATAGAATATCTATTTTTATTTTGCTCAATGTTTTGCGTGATAATATTTTTAAATGGGAAAAAATTAGTACCACAAAGAATAGCTTCAAACCAGAATTTTATTCTAAGCAATAATAGATAATGCTTCAAAAAATAAGTAGATTAGAATATATGCAATACTGTAATGACTTTTAAATAAAGGAATGCTGCATCATGATAACTAAATGACTTAGGGAAAAACTTTTGAAAGTCTAACTACAAATAACTTAAGAAAATTAAATCCTGATTTATTTATTTATTTTCCTCAAGACAACAAGTATAGAGGATTCTTCCCTGACACAATACATGTGAACCTGAAAACCCATGCATTTTGTAAATCTTCCACTAAAGATAATAAAACATCTTTAAAAAGGTCAGGGGCAGACCTTTCAAAACCTATGCAACTTTGTGAGCAGAGCACTACCAAAAATTAATAATAACTGTATTTTTGGAAATAATTTGTACTGTCCAGGCAGGAAGCTCAGAGTGGCTAAGAATTGATTTTTGAGATGTTAATCTACATAAAACAAGTAGAGTGGAAATACTGACTTAGGGACACTGAGCCTATGCAGGTGCAGCAAGGTGAGCCGGGGGCTGCAGTTAAGGTGGGCACCAGAGGAAGTTTAACTTTCTTCAGCCCAAAGTCACAACGGGGTGTGCATCTCTGAAGAGGGAAAGCTGGGTGCAGGCAGGCAGTTTAAATTTCCTTAAAATACAGTTGAAAGAGTCTCTCCTTTTCTGCTTAAAACTTAATTCTACTACATGATAGTTTGTTTTTCCTTTCCTAGAAAAAATTCATATAAGTCCTGATAATTTTCACATGAAACTACAATTGTTTATGGGCTAATTGTTGTTATAGAAACACACTGGGTAACAGAACAGGCTCAGTGTGCTGGAGAGGCAAACATATGACCTAGTCCAACCATTCAAGAAATTTCCAACACAGGTGAGAAGATGTAAACTAGAGATGCTTTGATAGATGTTACACTTTTAAAATTTTTGATGAATAAAAAATGACACTTCAGTCAAGAGAGAAGAAAATATTAATTGAAAATATGCTTTAGGGTATGTAACTATATTAATCACCTCCATCTAAAATGTATTTTTTAATATGGGTAAGTAAAAATAATTTGATTTCAAATGACGTGCTATCTGTATTACTAGGATGCTGAATTGACTAAAAATGTGCACATCGTGTTATGCTAAATATCATCTCAATAGATCACCATATGTCACATTTGAATGACCTTTAAATGATTAGTAAATTCTGGATCAGTTATTTTTATTTACTTCTCACAAAGGGAGCCCTGTGACAAACCTAAATGGAAATTCTCTAAGCTAAAAAGGAAATAATCTGTACAGTCCAGGCATGAAGCTCAGAGTGGCTAAGGATTGTCTTTTGGGATATTAACCTACATAAAATAGATTAATAGAGACAGAGAAAAAAAGAGAAAGAAATCTGATTCAGTAATTCCACATCAAGTACAGTGCCTGATACAAAGGACCCCTGGACGACTGAGCATGGATGAGCTGTCACTTTGCACGTGGACTCCATTCCTTTTTAAAAAAAAATTTTTAAAAATTGAAGTATAATTGATTTACAATGTTGTATTAATTTCTGCTATACAGCAAAGGATTCAATTATACATACATCCCTTTATAAATATTCTTTTCCATTATGATTTATCATAGGATATTGAATATAGTTCCCTGTGCTATACAGTAGGACCTTGTTGTTTATCCATTCTATATATAATAGCTTACATCTGCTAACCCCAACCTTGCACTCTATCCCTCCCTGAAACCTCTCCCCCTTGGAAACCACAAGTCTGTTCTCTATGTCTGTGGGACTCTATTCCTTGACACTAATTTAGCTTCCATTGAGGAAGCTTTGGATTGCTCATTGTTGAGGATAAATAAATCTTTTTCTTTAAACATTACTCAGAAAAAATTTTTTAAAAGCTAAAATCTACTTTAAGTCCTAAATCAAATTGAGTTTCAACAGTGAGTGGCTATTCAGTAGACATTGCTTGAAATAGTGGAGGAGGCAGGCATGGCTGTGTGGCTCTCAGCCCCCTGCTGTGCATGCAGTGACCTACTTCACTGAGCCCAAAGTCCCGCTAAGTGATGATCTCATAGGCTAACTGATGAGCCTTAGTTTCATCTAGATTAACTTCTTGTTTTACAGAGGTGAAACAGATGGCTAGAGAAGTGAGGCAATTTAGATAATTTATATAACATTGAAAAAGTGATCTATTTTTCTAAATACAAAATAGAGAAACATTATCTTTGCTTATCTTGAGTGGGCCCTGAGGATCTCCTAATAACTATTTACACATACGCACTTCTGTATGGTTGAATTGTGACAATCGTGTTTGTATCTTGTTAAACATTTTGTTAAATTCCTTGTCCCAAATCTTCCAGACACTATAAAAGAAATTTTACATTTGAGAATACATGGAGACATGCCAAGTTTTTAGGAGTAAGAATCAAAGAGAAAGACTCAAAGTGCTAAAAATCTGCAGTAGGTCATTAGATTCTTTGCAGAGTTTCACAAAGTACTGTAGTTACCACAAAGGTCACCCTCTCTCTTGCTGGTCTCTAAACTAGTTGTTCTCATCTGGATTACATTAGAATTACCTGATTTAAATTATACCTATTCCAGGGCCCTACCTCAGAGACCAATTTAACAAAGCTGAAGTGCAGCCAGAACACTGGTGGTGTTTGAAAGTTCCCCAGGTGATGCTTATATGCTCATATGCAGCCTCGTGGAGAACTGGAGCTATAAAGGACAGTCCTCAAAGTGTTCTGGACCCCTAGAAATCCCCAAGACCTTTACAGGAAGTCCACGAGGTCAAACCTATTTTCATAATAATGCTAAAGCATGATTTGCCCTTTTCACTGTATCTGCATTTGCACTGAAAGAGCCAAAGTCAATGTTGCTTGAAACTGCTGGTGCAGAGGCTCAAATCAAGACAGTGGCAACTAAGTGTTCTAGTAGGTACTCTGTTCTTCACCGTGTCACACATGAGGCCATTAAAAAAAAAAAGCTAGTTCCACTTAGGAATGTCCTTGATGTAGCAATTCTATTATTATTATTTTTTTTATTGAGATATAGTTGATTTACAATGTTGTGTTAGTTTCAGTTATACCGCAAAGTGATTCAGTTTTTTACACACACACACACACACACATATATATTCTCTTTCAGATTATTGTCCATTATAGGTTTTTACAAGATATTGAAAATAGTTCCCTGTGCTCTACAGTAGGTCCTTGTTGTTTATCTATTTTATACATAGTAGTGTGTATCTGTTAATCCCAAACTCCTAATTTATTCCCCACTTTACCCTTTGGTAACCATAAGTTTGTTTTCTACGTCTGTGATACAGCAATTTTTAATTTTATTAAATCTCAACACTTCAGCATGTCTTTCTAATATTCTGTGTGACAAAATGGGAAGTAAACATAAAGGTGTTCTGCGTAAAGAAATAAAGAAGTGGTTTTAAAGGAAACACACATGTGATTGTGTTAGGAGCTGAACCAGCTACCTATTTAGCTCCTTTTTTCCATGAAACATCACTTTTACTTGAAAGACCAACAAACTATACTTTTTCAGAATTAAGTATTTGATGGACGTTTTTCTTTCTTTTAATGAATCAGTTGAGCCTGTCACTTCAAGGAAAACAACTGATTGTATTTGTTGCCAATGGGAAAATTTGAACTTTCAAGAGAAAATGAGGATTTTGGAAAATGTGTTCCTACCACTGTGAGCCTCACAGCTTCCCTATACTGACTTTCCTGATTAGATTGGTGGTGATATTAACAAGTGTGGTTTTTAAAAATATTACATAATGAAACGTGCAAACATTTGAAAGGTCTACATACCACGGTGAATTTTCAAATGAGCAATGCATATGTTACAGAATCATCCATGGGTAAAAGATCCATTCAAATTCAGGATAGATCAACAGATTTTAATGTAACAGAGTATGCAGTTTCCTGTATATAATATATATATATATATATTAATGACACATTTTCTTTATCCATTCATCCATCCATGGACACTTAGGTTGTCCATATCTTGGCTATTGTAAATGGTGCAAAGAACATAGGGGTGCACATATCTTTTCAAATTAGTATTTTCATTTTCTTCAAATAAATACCCAGAAGTAGAATTGCTGGATCATATGGTATTTTTAATTTTTTGCAGAACCTCCATACTGATTTCCATAGGTGCTGCACCAGTTTACATTCCCATAAACAGTGTACAAGTTTTCTCTTCTCCACATCCTTGCCAACACTTTTTATCTCTTGTCTTTTTTATAATAGCCAATTTAACAGGTGTGAAGTTATATATCAGTGTGGTTTTGATTTGCATTTCCCTAATGATTAGTGATATTGAGCATCTTTTCATGTACCTGTTGGCCATCTGTACGTCTTATTTGAAAAAATGCCTATTCAGATCTTCTGCCCATTTTCCAAATATTTTCTCCACTCCAGTAGCCTGACTTTTCACTTTGTTAATGGTTTCCTTTGCTGTGCAGAAACTTTTTAGTTTGATGTAGTTTAACGTGTTTATTTTTGCTTTGATTACCTTTGCTTTTGGTGTCATATTAAAAAAATCATGCCTAAGACCTATGTCAAGAAGTTTACCACCAATGTTTTCCTCTAGGAATTGTATGGTTTTGGGTCTTATATTAAAGTTTTTAATCCAATTTGAATTAATTGCTGTGGGTAGCATAAGATAGTGGTCCAGTTTCATTCTTTTGCCTGTGGCTGTCCAGTTGGTATATTTTATTGCGTGCATGAATGAATGATCATTTGTGTAACATTTTTGTTTTCGGACAGACTCTTTTAGGGATAATTCCATTATGTTTTCTTCCCATTGCTACTTTGACAATTATTTATAAAATCACGGTTAAATTTATTTTTGCTTCTTTATACATACATAGGCATATTTGACATGTACCTTCTTCTGAGAAGTCCACTAAGAGAGAAATTAAGAGAAAATTAAGAGGAATAATACTTATATTCACATATTTTCAGTTTAGATGGTAAAGGTGCCGTGTTTGGATGAGGCTGATTTAAGTAGCTCCCTTGACAAATTCACATTCATATTTCAACTATTCTAACATTGTGGAAAGCTATTTTCATCAGGTCAAGTATTGAATTCATTAACTATTTATCAGATGCTTGGCATTAAGCAGTATTAAGGTCCCAGCTGGTGGCTTGGGACTTGAAGTTTCCCATCACAACTATATCTTGCATTCAGGTCAGTTTTATGTTCTGTGGAAATATATTCAGTATGTGTCCTATTTGGTTTCTAAGTCTGCAGGATATTCCCACAATATTATCCATTCTGTTACCTTCTCCTTTTGTCTTCATCTGAGACTTCAAAACCAGTTAAATTTACAGTTTTGCTTCTTCTCCCTTTCTAGTAGATCTATTTCTCCCAAAGGAAGGAAAAAAATGAAAAGTTATATTACTAACTGCTTTCTTTATACCAATTTCCACCTTTTTTGGCCTTTAACCCTCATCCTTATTATTTTCATTTTTACTAAGTATCAGAGAGATAAATCAATTTTCCAGAAAATAAATTCCAGAAAAATAAAATTATTTCCAGAAAATAAATTGCTAAAAACTGGTGGTGATGGAATTTGTTTCCAGAATTCTCTTATTACAATAATTATTCTCCACTATTATATTATTCCTACTTTTTAAAAAGTATGTACCCCACTCCATTATGTTTTGATAATAATTAGGAGATTAGTAATTACCTACTGTCACTTGCCTATTTCTGGTTTATTTTCTACTCTTGGTGCATCAGTACACAGACATATGAAACCGTAAGTATTGCTATAGACGTCATCTTTACTTTTTCTTTATAACTCCAAGTACTATTTCTGTTCATAGAAATTCTTCCTTTAACATCTATTAGTTTCCAGTTTCACATTTGGAAACTGTTTAAATAATGATAACCTGATAATAGAAAGAGCTATCTGTCCTTGAGTGTGTAGCATTGTGCAAGGTGCTAGGGCACGATCCCTTGTAGCCACACAACAAACTGTGCAGCAGGGACTGTTCACATGGGGGCAGTGGGTGCTCAGATTGGTCAAGTGACTCACAAAGATCTGTGTGAATCCAGAAGAAAGGGCATAACCACCAGAAGAAAGGGCATAACCACAGGTGGGTAAATTTCCTCCCAAACTACTAGCTTTTAGCCTATTATTTTCAAGTCGAACGCTGTGTATAAAATCATTTTCTGTAATCTAAATTAAGTATAAAATCATTTTCTATAAACTAAATTAAGATCACTACTGTGAAAGACTGATATCATATGATAT
Organism: Lipotes vexillifer; assembly: GCF_000442215.2. Lineage (NCBI taxonomy): Eukaryota > Metazoa > Chordata > Mammalia > Artiodactyla > Lipotidae > Lipotes > Lipotes vexillifer. The sequence continues at coordinate 149,071 of NW_006781388.1, read as the reverse complement.
CATTTATATGTGGAAACCAAAAAAATAATGATACAAATGAACTTATACACAAAACAGAAATAGACCCACAGACATAGAAATCAAATTTATGGTTACCAAAGGGGAAAGGGGGGGAAGGGATAACTTAGGAGTTTGGGGTTAACATATACACACTAATATATATAAAATAGATAAACAACAAAGACCTATATAGCACAGGGAGCTATACTCAATATTTTATAATAACCTATTAGGGAAAAGTATCTGAAAAAAAATAGATTTATATGTATGTGTAACTGAATCACTTTGCTGTATACCTGAAACTAACACAACATTGTAACTCAACTATACTTCAATTAAAAAATAAATTTAAAAAAAATCACTACCATCTGAAGACATTATACTAATATGTCAAATATAGGAGATCTGGGAAGATGACTTTTTTTGCCATTATCAAATACCACATGTATAAATTAATTATTTAATAGGACTTGTTATCTGGGGAGCATAGTAAGTTTTTATCATATCATTTGTTGACTATTTTCAAAGGATTTGAAACATAGAACAATGCCAAGAGGAAAGTAAAACCAGAACCCAGAAATAACTGTTATTAACATTTCATGCTTATCTTTCTAGCCATGTTTTAATTTATAAAAAATGACACATCCTACTTGGTATACTATAAGAAGGCATGGCAGCTACTCACATTCTAATTTCAGTTGTATCAGAAAACACTTGGAGGAAATTATTCTAAGAACTTGTGATAAAAATGGTGGTGCTCTGTAATTGTTCCATATATTCCATCTTCCCTCCCTATTTCTGAGAAGTTTGCTGGAAACATCTGACTGGCTTTAGCTTCTGACATGGACCAGAATTCTGGCTATAGAGTTGCCAATAAATAGCTGCTCGGCTTTTGGCCCGTCAACCTCTCTGAGATTCACTGTCTTCAAGTGTAAAATGAGGTAGTTAGACTATGTGGCTTTCAAGGTCTACTTCTATGCTGATAATCTAATTTTCTTTGAAAATAGTGTCAATTGAACTAAAACGATGAAGGAAGTATTTGAGCTGTTAAATCAGAACTCCTTTCTGAGAGTAGCAATAATTTACCTAATAGGCACTTGGCAAAAGAGCGTTTTTTTCATGCTTCATTGTGGATGCTGTCACTGCTGTATAATATTTATTCAATGTAATGTTCCCATAGATATCAGCTGCTCTTTAAGGTGTCCAATAATAAGAAGATGCTCTCCTTTTAATAAGTGTTTTAATTTAAAATAATGGCAAAAATAATCCAGAAGACCTAAAGGAATGAAGCAGTGAGGTTGAGACTATTACAGCAAACAGGCAGCACAGTGGATATTATAGTTGGAAGGCCCTTTTAGTTACCATCCAAATCAAAGCCATAGGCAGTTGCTTATACATAAAACTAGACCAGCAAGATATAATTAGCTTTTTAAAAAGAGCACATATGCATTTTTCTGTGTATATTTCTACTTGAAATTTACTGTAATTTCTGATATTTATTTTAGGAAATGATCTCCAAAGAACCTCAGTGAATTGTATTATTGATTTGATTAAAGACTTGGCATACAATTTTATTAGTTTTTATTCTATTCCAACATAATATCCCTGGTGTCATTTTCAGAAATGAAACTCTACATGATGGGTCAAATTCTTCCACATGTAGGAGGCCAGGCTTTGTGGGGTGGGGTTGTCTAGTGTACATCATTGCTTTGGGGCTCTCACTGAGGTACTCAAACCACTCCTACAAAGGCAGAAACTGTCTGGTTATTTCCACTTTTCTTAATATTTAATTTAAAAGAGAATGACTTTTTTATGGAAATTAAGATGTTTCACTTTTATTGTAAGTGGCCTATTTAGCATTTCCACTATTCCTTTCATATAGATTTGCTATAATGTACTTGCATGGTGATTTTATAGCAGAATAGAAAATAATTAAAATATAAAAATTAACTTGCTCCAGAGAGTTCATTATGTGGCTTCAGCTTCAGGGAAATTGGATATTGGTTAATTTTACAGAGAGAACACAAGATATGGGTAATGACACATTTGTTGGTATTCTGACTATGGCTGCTCTCCTGTGTTCCCTTGTATTTTAGTCCTCTTCACTTGTTCTTATCCAAACAGCTATATTGGGAAGTAATTCTAGAGTCCCTTGTATTTTGAAAAGCATCTAAGATTTGTAGCTTTAGACTGAAGTAGGTTTGGGGTGCTTATGAATCCCTAAAGGGGTGTACTAAGCTTGGGCTGGCAAGAGGCTGGTGTAATCATGGGATAGGAAGGGAAGCGGAGGTCTATAGTTCCCATCAGTAGATAGTTGAGTTGATTTCCAAGGGCTTTCAAGAGCTTTGATCTTATTTATAAAAAGCCCTCAAGAACCCTGAGCTTTGAACTGAAGAACTAGACAGCACTTTGGCCAGGCAGCAGATCAATGACATTGCTGCTCTCCAGCAACAATACATTTGATAATTGCCTGGTGTGATTATAATGTCAAGTATAGTTAGGCCAATTTGCTGTTCATCCCCAGAGGAAAATCCCTTTCTACTCTCAGTTCTGAAGAATGTCCCCAAATTTGCTAGTATCAGCTTCCAAATAAATGACATCAATCTGTGGCCTGGTCAGGGTTTTGCAAGCATTCAGCTTGACATCTATGAGTCTAGTAATAAGTACAATTCTTTGATCACCTTTGAGGAATCTAATTTCCTATTTTTGTCTGTTTACTGTCTCCATTGGGAATTTTCGTGTAAGCAGACCATGTACTTTGTGGGCACAGGAAGTTTTGTTCATCCCGATATCCCCGAGTGCTTTCTGTAGTGCATGTAGCACATACCATACAAACACTCATTGAGTTGTTTTCATGATCCTAGGCTCACCTATGTGAAGTAGTTTTCTCTCTTCTAAGTCAGCCCAAGAATTGTTTTGACATAGCATGAAAACTCTTATTTGAAATGTATTGGCCATAAATAAATTACTTATTGTTCTCATATCACTTTCAGTCTTGAATATCTTGAATATTACGGACTCCATAATAGTTTGGATTTCCCCAAAAGGAGACTCTAAGACAAAGAACTGTGTGCAAGGAGGATTTTTTAGGGGAGGCAGGGTTTGGGGGGTTGAAATAATTCTGAGAAGCATGTTGAAGGAGTGGGGAGGTGAAGCAGGGAAGGTAGAGGACACGATAAATGGTGTATTCATGAGTAGGGTAACTGGAATTCAGCCCAGCTGGGTAGCTTCTGAGAAACTCTTTAGAACAATTCCCTAAACTCCCCCAATGAGGGACAAGGAACCGGGGGCATTTATCACTAATTCCCTTCCCTTATTGGTTGAGGGTATAACTACCTGGCACTTGATCAGGACAGATGTATACCTGTAACCAGGGAAAGAACTCATGCTGAGACAGGTAGCTCCTTGAGACAGGAAGCCATAAAAATGTATAACAGGTCTCCACCAAACATGAATATGACCTGTGCGGTGGGCAGAGAGGATATGGTATCAGAGGCATTTCCTAAGTCTTCCATATTATCTTAAAGTTATATTTAAGATCTCCCACAATATATATCTCTTTATTATCCAGCCTCTTTTTACTAAATTCCACTACCATGTTACATTTTACTCGTGCAGTTTCTTACATTTTTTTAACATCTTTATTAGAGTATAATTACAGTGGTGTGTTAGTTTCTGCTGTATAACAAAGTGAGTCAGCTATACGTATACATATATCCCTATATCCCCTCCCTCTTGCATCTCCCTCCCACCGTCCCTATCCCACCCCTCCGTTTATTAGAGTATAATTACAGTGGTGTGTTAGTTTCTGCTGTATAACAAAGTGAGTCAGCTATACGTATACATATATCCCTATATCCCCTCCCTCTTGCATCTCCCTCCCACCGTCCCTATCCCACCCCTCCGGGCGGTCACAAAGCACAGAGCTGATCTCCCTGTGCTATAGCTGCTTCCCATTAGCTATCTATTTTACATTTGGTAGTGTATATATGTCCATGCCACTCTCTCACTTCGTCCCAGCTTACCCTTCCCCCTTCTAGATCTATCCACCTCATTACAAATAGCTCAATTTCGTTTCTTTTTATGGCTGAGTAATATTCCATTGTATATATGTGCCACATCTTCTTTATCCATTCATCCGACGACGGGCACTTAGGTTGTTTCCATCTCCGGGCTATTGTAAATAGAGCTGCAATGAACATTTTGGTACATGACTCTTTCTGAATTCTGGTTTCCTCAGGGTATATACCTAGTAGTGGGATTGCTGGGTCATATGGTAGTTCTATTTGTAGTTTTTTAAGGAACCTCCATACTGTTCTCCATAGTGGCTGAACCAATTCACATTCCCACCAGCAGTGCAAGAGTGTTCCCTTTTCTCCACACCCTCTCCAGCATTTATTGTTTCTAGATTTTTTGATGATGGCCATTCTGACTGGTGTGAGATGATATCTCATTGTAGTTTTGATTTGCATTTCTCTAATGATTAATGATGTTGAGCATTCTTTCATGTGTTTGTTGGCAGTCTGTATATCTTCTTTGGAGAAATGTCTATTTAGGTCTTCTGCCCATTTTTGGATTGGGTTGTTTATTTTTTTGTTATTGAGCTGCATGAGCTGCCTGTAAATTTTAGAGATTAATCCTTTGTCAGTTGATTCATTTGCAAATATTTTCTCCCATTCTGAGGGCTGTCTTTTGGTCTTGTTTATGGTTTCCTTTGCTGTGCAAAAGCTTTGAAGTTTCATTAGGTCCCATTTGTTTATTTTTGTTTTTATCTCCATTACTCTAGGAGATGGGTCAAGAAGGATCTTGCTGTGATTTATGTCATAGAGTGTTCTGCCTATGTTTTCCTCTAAGAGTTTGATAGTTTCTGGCCTTACATTTAGGTCTTTAATCCATTTTGAGCTTATTTTTGTGTATGGTGTTAGGGAGTGATCTAATCTCATACTTTTACATGTACCTGTCCAGTTTTCCCAGCACCACTTATTGAAGGGGCTGTCCTTTCTCCACTGTATATTCCTGCCACCTTTATCAAAGATAAGGTGACCATATGTGCATGGGTTTATCTCTGGGCTTTCTATCCTATTCCATTGATCTATCTTTCTGTTTTTGTGCCAGTACCATACTGTCTTGATTACTGTAGCTTTGTAGTATAGTCTGAAGTCAGGCAGCCTGATTCCTCCAGCTCCATTTTTTGTTCTCAAGATTGCTTTGGCTATTCGGGGTCTTTTGTGTTTCCATACAAATTGTGAAATTTTTTGTTCTAGTTCTGTGAAAAATGCCAGTGGTAGTTTGATAGGGATTGCATTGAATCTATAGATTGCTTTGGGGAGTAGAGTCATTTTCACAATGTTGATTCTTCCAATCCAAGAACATGGTATATCTCTCCATCTGTTTGTATCATCTTTAATTTCTTTCATCAGTGTCTTATAATTTTCTGCATACAGGTCTTTTGTCTCCTTAGGTAGGTTTATTCCTAGATATTTTATTCTTTTTGTTGCAATGGTAAATGGGAGTGTTTTCTTGATTTCACTTTCAGATTTTTCATCGTTAGTATATAGGAATGCCAGAGATTTCTGTGCATTAATTTTGTATCCTGCTACTTTACCAAATTCATTGATTAGCTCTAGTAGTTTTCTGGTAGCATCTTTAGGATTCTCTATGTATAGTATCATGTCATCTGCAAACAGTGACAGCTTTACTTCTTCTTTTCCGATTTGGATTCCTTTTATTTCCTTTTCTTCTCTGATTGCTGTGGCTAAAACTTCCAAAACTATGTTGAATAAGAGTGGTGAGAGTGGGCAACCTTGTCTTGTTCCTGACCTTAGTGGAAATGCTTTCAGTTTTTCGCCATTGAGGATGATGTTGGCTGTGGGCTTGTCATATACGGCCTTTATTATATTGAGGAAAGTTCCCTCTACACCTACTTTCTGCAGGGTTTTTATCATAAATGGGTGTTGAATTTTGTCAAAAGCTTTCTCTGCATCTATTGAGATGATCATATGGTTTTTCTCCTTCAATTTGTTAATATGGTTAATCACATTGATAGATTTGCGTATATTGAAGAATCCTTGCATTCCTGGAATAAACCCCACTTGATCATGGTGTATGATCCTTTTAATGTGCTGTTGGATTCTGTTTGCTAGTATTTTGTTGAGGATTTTTGCATCTATGTTCATCAGTGATATTGGCCTGTAGTTTTCTTTCTTTGTGACATCCTTGTCTGGTTTTGGTATCAAGGTGATGGTGGCCTCGTAGAATGAGTTTGGGAGTGTTCCTCCCTCTGCTATATTTTGGAAGAGTTTGAGAAGAATAGGTGTTAGCTCTTCTCTAAATGTTTGATAGAATTCGCCTGTGAAGCCATCTGGTCCTGGGCTTTTGTTTGTTGGAAGATTTTTAATCACAGTTTCAATTTCAGTGTTTGTGATTGGTCTGTTCATATTTTCTATTTTGATTCAATTCAGTCTTGGCAGTTTGTGCATTTCTAAGAATTTGTCCATTTCTTCCAGATTGTCCATTTTATTGGCACCTAGGTTCTTCTTGAAGTCAGAAAGAGAAAAACAAATATCGTATGCTAACACATATATATGGAGTCTGAAAAAACAAACAAAAAGGTCAGTTTCTTACATTTTTAACATGACCAGATAGTTATCGACACCACTCAAACAGGGCCTCTCCTCCAGGCCTCAGCCAAAAAGAGCCTCTTCTTAGGTTAGAAAGCATTTCTATTCTAACAATACCATAGTCCCCCTTATCCATTTTTTCGGTTACCCGTGGTCAACCACAGTTCAAAAATATTAAATGGAAAATTCCAGAAATAAGCAATTCATAAGTTTTAAATTGCATGCTATTCTGAGTAGTACGATGAAATCTCACGCCGTGCTGCGCCATTCCACCTGGGATGCACATCATCCCTTTGTCCAGCATATCCTGTCCATTAGTCATTTAGTAGCCATCTTGGTTATCAGATTGATATCACTGTGCTTGTATCCAAATCATACTTCTTTTACTTAATAATGGCCCAAAGCACAATAGTGATGCTGGCAATTTGGGTGTGCCAAAGAGAAGCCGTTATATGCTTCCTTTAAGTGAAGAGCAGAAAGTTCTCAACCTAATAAGGAAAGAAAAAAGACTTGTTTCCTGAGGTTGCTAAGATGTATGGTAAGAATGAAATTTTATCAGTGCAATTGTGAAGAAGGAAAAAGAAATTCATGCTAATTTTGCTGTCACACCTCAAACTGCAAAAGTTATGGTCACAGTGCTTGGTAAGTGCTTAGTTAACATGGAGAAGGCACTAAATTTGTACAATAAGATATTTTTGAGAAACAGAGAGAGATGATATTCACATAACTTTTATTACAGTATGTTGTTATAATTGTTCTATTTTATTATTAGTTATTGTTAATCTCTTACTGTGTCTAATTTAAAAAATAAACTTTATCGTAGGTATGTATGTACAGGAAAAAACATAACATATATAGGGTTTGGTACTATCCGTAGTTTCAGGAATCCACTAGAGGTCTTGGAATGTATCCCCATGGATAAGAGGGAATTATTCTACTAATAGCTCTTGTGAGTATTGTGAGTAGCTACAAAGTAGCTCTTCACTTGGCAATAGTAGTGTTAATGTTTATTGGTGCTACCAGGTGGTATGGTTACTCCTTTTCCTTCTGTTATTCTACTCTTGCTACAAAAATCCAGCTCAAGTTCCTATTATTCCATGAAATTATCTCAGTATGAATTCCAGTAGAGTTTCCTCTATACCAAGTATCTCTTTCTATTCAGTGTTGTACTATTTTCAAGTTCCTTCATGTATGAGTTTATTTATAAAGTATGGATCACGTAGGATTTCGTTTCTGTACAATGAATTTCCAAATTCAGCCTCATTTTTTTTTTAACAACTGGGAAATGGGCATTTCCAAATTCCCACTTATTTCTGTGAAGACATTGTGTTTCACCTGCTAATCAGCCTTATTCCATCTTTAATTTAAATGTTAGACATGGACAAGAATTTGTTGATATAAATATACTTAGAAGCAATTTACTATTATGTGAGTATTTTTATAAACAATTTAAAATATAACGGATTCTTTTCTGTCCATAATATATTATTTAGGACCATTCCAACTTAGAGAAAACAAATGAACTATACAGACACATGGTTAAATAAAATAATTCTCTCTTCATTGAAGTGTCAAACAAATAAGAATTTATAACAGTAATGTGATAGAGGATAGACATTTTTCCTTAACTTTTATTTATAAAAATCTCTTTATGTGTAATAATGTTTATCTTATTCTTCTAAATTCAATATGAGGTGATATGTTGATAAATGTTTAATAACCAGCTTTCTAGGAAAAACAACACTGATTCATAGTATTTGTTGATTTCTATGGTGTAAATAATCTCATCATGTTCTATTTTAAGCTACTAACTTGGTATGAACATGGAATTGGGAAGAGATATGCAGTAGCACTCAATTTTGATGTTCCCACCATATAATAAATAGACATAAAGAACCTCAAGAAGGTAGACAATAGCAAAATAGCAAAATAATTTATGAATGATGACTATTATATTTCTTATTAATAGGATTTATTTAATTGTAGGTTAATATAATTTAATTTTTAATAATACGGGTGTTTAAAAATTGACTCACAAAATTCCTGAAAATTTAACAATTGCCCTTGGTGAGCCAGGAGGTGCCAGCACAGAACTGGAAGGTAGTTCATTGTAAACTGACCCCTTTAAAAAACGTATTTCCCTTTTTCAGGTCAACATTGCATAGGACACAGAGCATGTTATATTCAATACACCATTTCTCATGTATCTAATCTATCTAAGATTGGGTTTATTTAATGTTCAAAAATTTTATGGTTTTGTGTTGCAATTATCATGTTCGTTCCTGGTTCATCTCTATCTAACCTTACTCCCCTAAAATTCTAAAGCAGAGAAGAAACTGACATCCTAGTTTAATATCTTTACTTGCTTTTGCAAGGAAGCCTCACTTTATGAGTTTAAGTGTTGTGGTGAAATAAATTATGCCAATTTCTCAAAGATTAACTAAAGACAGAATTTTAAACTTGAAATGGAAACATGCAGATATGAAAATGTCTTGAAATTATTATTCATATAATGAATGGTGATATGAGCTCCCTGCTCTCTCTCGGTTCAGCCGTGCTATGCCAGGGGCATTGTCCTTTCATCAGAGATTCATAAACTTCCTTGACATTGATAAGGAGGATGTGTACACAGCTGTCAATTCAAGGACCCCTTGGTCAACATTTTGCTGATTATTTAATTTTGTTCTCTAATTCAGGTTTATTAATGTTCAAGATTTTAACACGTGTAATAGACACATCAGGCATTTTATAATTATTTTAGATTGACCACAACAGATTTAGATGATGCTTTCTATTTGAGTTATTTTACATTCTTTTCACATGCACATTGAGAGGGAAGTATGATGATCAAGGGGCTTAAATGGGCTGGTTATCTTCAATTTCTTTGGCCAATTCTGAAGAGTTTATATTTTTTTACTGTATCAGCACTAGTTGTCATTGCACTTGTATGAGGCTGCACTTGAAAAACCATGATTTTCTACAAAGACTGAAGAAAAATGGTTACAAAAGAACAGTTTTAGCATCTGTAGGAGGCATTTCCAGTAGACTATCGTGTTGAGTCTGGATAGAGTCTCATATGCAATTAGTAATATTTGGTTTGTTTCCTGCCCCCCCGATTCTTAGCCTCTTACTTCTTTTACATTCAGAAAGCACTGGACTTCGCCAAACCTATTGTTTTTAACTTGGATAGAGTGAAAATACCAGATTTAAAATGTATCGATATGCTGGATGGTCTGTGACATTGTAAAATTGAGAAAAAGCCTAAAAACTAAAGGCTATTTTACTTTGATACAATAGTGACAGTTCTCCTAGTGCCCTGGCCTTTCAGTGTCATTCCTCTTACGATCTTGTTCAGCAGCATGAAAATTAAATGACATTCAGCAGCAAACCCTCTGATGGTTTGGTTGATGAGAACTTTTCTTGGTGTTCTTAGATTTTACTTTATTTTCTTTCCTCTTTATTTCTCTCACTTGTTATATTTCATTTTGATGTGAAAATGTATTGTTTTTGAAAGTAAAATGATTGTAAACAGTAAGGAAGAGAAAAATTCCTGATAGAAATATGTGCATTATTAGTACAAGAACCTCACTTTATTTTTTCAAATATTTCAATTTTTTTCAAATATTTATGAAGCAGTAACAAATAATGTTGCCTTTGGGACTTTCCTAGTAGTCCAGTGGTTAAGAATCCGCCTTCCAATGCAGGGGACATGGGTTCGATCCCTGGTTGGGGAACTAAGATCCCACATGCCGTGGGGCAACCAAGTCCGCGCGCCGCAGCTACTGAGCCTGTGCACTCTGAAGCCCTCCTACCACAACTAGAGGGAAGCCCGCACACTGCAACGAAAAGCCCACATACCTCAACGAAAAATCCCACATACGGCAACGAAGATTCTGAGTGCTGCAACTAAGACCCGACGCAGCCAAATAAGTAAATAAATGAACAAACATTTAAAAAATCCCAAATAATATTGCCTTTGATTATAGAATTTGATTCATGGTGGCATTTGAAAATAACTTTTGTATTATGAAAAACTTTAACGTACACAAAAGCAGAGAGAGGAGCATATGAATGTCCATGTATATATAACCTAAGTTCAACAGTTGTAGTTACAAACATTTCTCCAATTTTATTCCATCTATCTCCATCACCTCCTTTGTCCTGAAATATTTTAAAGCACATCTCAGATGTCATATTATTTAGCTTCTAAACAACAATTCAGGATCATGATAGCATTTTTGATCAAAGATTTAGTTTGCTCATATAAGTCATTTACTGAGATTAACTAAAAGCTTTTGTGATGAAAAATACTAGCTCCATATTTTATCATGTCACTTGCCCTCTTTGAGACTTAGTTTTTTTCTCCTCTCCGTTGGCAAACTCAACTCAGGCAAAAGCCAAAAAGAAAAGGAAAAAAAAAAACAACATAGTACAATAGTGAGCGAACAACAAAACAGCTTTCTGTAAATCGGCAGCAAATAGCTACTTAACAGAACATTTTGTATTCCAGAAGAGGATAATATAGGTATACCTCATTTTATTGCGCTTCACTTTATTGTGCTTTGAAGACATTATGTTTTTTTCTACCAATTGAAAGTCTGATGCAACCCTGCGTCAAGCAAGTCTATCCGTGCCATTTTTCCAACAGCATTTGCTCACTTCATGTCTCTGTGTCACATTTTGGTGATTCTCGCAACATTTCAAACTTTTTCATTATCATTATGTGTGTTATGGTGATCTGTGACTAGTGATTTGATGTTACTACTACAGCTCACCAAAGGCTTAGATGATGGTTAGTATTTTTTAATAATAAAGTATCTTTAAATTAAGGTATATACATTTTTTTGACATAATGCTATTGCACATTTAAGAGACTATAGAATAGTGTAAACATAACTTTTATATGCACTGGGAAACCAAAAATTTCTTATGACTCATTTTATTGAGATATTTGCTTTATTGAGATATTGCTTTTTTGGTCTGGAACCAAACCCTGCAATATCTTTGAGGTCTCCCTATACTCAGAAAAGGTGCTGTGGTATGGGTGCAAAGACCTTAGTGTTGATGTACAACTCCATTGGTAGTGACTGGTAAATTGGAAAAGAAACAGAGGCCCAGTTTTCTTATTTGTTAACATAGATAAAAGTATCCTGTTATAGTTTATAGAGTTGTTATATGGATTAATAGAAAAAATGTAGGGTAAAATATTTAGAACTTTATAGGTTTTTGTACAAAAGGCAGCAGTGTCGTGCACAAAAGAGAAATTCAGTGATATTTTGTAATCTTGCTTGAGACATTTTTCTCTTCCTTCTGAATATTTGGTCTCTTTAAAACAATTCATTCTAGCAAAGCCAAAATTTTTCCATCTTAGAGAAAAAATTTAGTTTTTAAACTTTAATATTTCATATTCAAAAAACTAATTCTTTTTATACTCTGGCTTTTGTAAAACAGTTATTCTTTTCATATTTCTGCTTTTTACTAAAATTATTTCATTGAGCTTTAATACACTTTCCTCATCTAAAGTTTGGAAAAGTTATCAAGTCCAGCCATTTTAATTTTCATCAAAAGGCTGCCACACATGAAGGACCAATGGGTTGAATTTCTCTAGCTATAATTAAAAACAAATTAGCCTCCAAGTAATAACTTTCTTTATTAATCTCTTCCAACTGCCCTTTCGGGACAGTTCCTTTGCAATTGGTTTAAGATTTTAATTCAACTTCCTAAGAAAGAGTTAAAACTTTTAAAATGCATCAGTGACATAGTAGCCAATAAAACCATTACAATAGTCACAATTTCAATTTACTTCCTAAATGTATTGTTAATCCAAAGCCCAGTATTTAACTGATGTTTGTAACTACCTAAAATTATAAGAACAGTGACCACCACATTCAAAGTATAGAATAGTTCCATCACACCAAAATCCCTTCCCTGATCTGACTTCTGTGTCAATGATTTTCTCCTTTTTCAGAATGTCACATATGTGGAATCATTTAGTAGGTAGGCTTTTGTGTCTTTTTAAAATTTCATTCAGTATAATGTTTTTGAAATTCATCCAAGTTCTTGCATGTATCAATAGTTCCTTGCTTTTTATTGATGAATAGCATTTTATTGTGTAGATATACCATAATTTATTTATTATCCATTTTCGAGTTGAAGGATGTTTGAGATGTTTCCAGTTTTGAGTGATTATAAATAAAAATGCTAAAACATTCATTTATAGGTCATTGTGTAGACATATGTTTTCAGTTCTCTTGATAAGAGTGGGATTGCTGGGTCATATGGTAGGTGTATGTTCAATATAATAACAAGGTGGCCATGCCATTTATATTCCCCAGAACAAGGTATAAGAGCTCTAGTTGACAGAGAGACAGAGAGAGGTTTAAATAATTGGCTCAAGTGATTGTGGATATGAGGGCTGGTAAGTCTAAAATCCACAGGTCAAGGCAGCAGGCTGCAATTTCAAGAGAACACTCCCATGTTCATCACAGAATTATTCACAATAGTCAAGAGGTAGAAACAACCTAAATATTCAATGCTGGGTGAATGGATAAAGGAAATGTGGTATATCCATACAATGAAATATTATTCAGCCTTAAAAAAAATAGGAAATCCCATCATATGCTGCAACATGGATGAACTTTGAGGACATTATGCTGAATGATATAAGCCAGTCACAGGACAAATACTGCATGATTTCACTTATATGAGCTAGCGAAGGTAGTCAAACTTGTAGAAGTAGAAAGTAGAATGCTGATTGTCAGGGGTTAGGGGAAGGGAAGTGAGGGAAATGCAGTTCAATGGGTATAAAGTTTCAGTCAGGCAACATGAAAAACTTCTAGAGATCTGAGGTACAACGATGTGTTTATAGTTAACAATAATTACTGTTCAGTTAAAAGTGTGTTAAGAGTATAGATCTCATGTTATTATTATTTTTTTACCACAGTTAAAAAAAGAGTTAATATTGCAGTCTTGCATCTGAAGGCTGGAAACTCAGGAAGAATTTCTATGTGGCAGTTTGGAGGAAAAACTCCTTTTTCATTGGGAAACCTTAGCCTTTGCTCTTAAGGCCTTCAACTGATTGTTTGAGGCTCACCCACTTTATGCAGAATAATCTTAAAGTCAACTGATTATAAATGTTAAACACATCTAAAAAATACCTTTATAGCAATATCTAATCTAGTGTTTAGCCAAACAACTAACTATATTCACTATATTCTAGCTAGGTTGACACATAAAATGAACCATTACATGTTCTAAGAAATCTTTGTCCAACTTAAGATTACAAAGGTTTTTCTTTTATTTTTTTTACTAAAAAATTGTAGTTTCAGATTTTGCATTTAGGTCTATGATCCATTTTGAGTTACTTTTTGCCTGTGGTATAAAATAAATGTTGACATTAATTTTTGACATGCATAGTTGAGGGCATATGCAAGTCCAATTGTTTCACAACATTTGTTCAAAAGACTATCTTTTCTTCATTAAATTACCCTGCACATTTGTCACTTATCATTTAACCATATATGTGAGAGTCTATTTCTGACTGTCAATTCTCTTCCATTGATCTGTATATTTATTCTTATTCCAGTTCCAAAATTGTCTTGATTACTGTAATTTTGAAATAAAATAATGATTCCTCCAATTTTTCTTCTTTTTCAAAATTGTTTTGGCTATTCTAGGTCCTATGCATCCCCATACAAATAATATAATCAGCTTATCAATTTCTGGGTGGCCATGTCAATTACTGCTAATGTTGTGTAGGTCCATGTCCAGGGCTCAGATGTGTTTAGAGAAGTGAAGTCCAATCTGTTCTTTTGGCCACTAAGTGCATTATTGGCAGCCTGGGGAAGGGTGGGAACTGTGAGAGGGATGACTTAGACTCTTGGGGCTATGAAAGGTGTAGGCAATGGCTCATCACAGACTTGATTCTGCCCATACGAGAGGTAGAAAGGCTGTTTCAGAAATGGGTCATTCTCTGTTCATTTGCATCATTAACTTAAATTATTGGCTTTCACCCTTCCCCCCTCCAAAAAGTATGAAATCTCATTCATTCTCCTTTATTTTGTTAGTAATTTAGTTCTCCTGTCCTCTTCCTGGTCGTCATTTCCCCCATGCTACTGAGCAGTGAGCTGTATTTAAGTATCCCTTTAATTCATAACTCAGAAACCACTGTTCAGCACCTTTTATGCATAAAACAACTAAGGATTCATGGGGTATACTAATCCAATGAGAGAAAGAGATGTGCTGATCCTAATAAAAGGCGATGTATTAAGTCAGGGATGAGGATCCTTTTTTTTTTTTTTTTTTTTTTTTTTTTTAAACAAAAGTCTTTCAAAACCTTTGCCCTCTGTGGGTAAATGAAATTGCAATGACCCC
>NW_006781388.1:117498-134036 GCF_000442215.2 Lipotes vexillifer | reverse complement strand
CGGGGCACGAACCCGCGTCTCCTGCATCGGCAGGCGGACTCTCAAGCACTGCGCCACCAGGGAAGCCCTCCTTTTTTCATATATAGCTTTTTAAAAAATCTTGTAAGAGTGGAATTGTATGATTTGAATTTCAAAGACACAATTAATGTTCCTTAATGTTTCTCAGTTTGTTCCCAAGTATATTTTAGGACAAAGGAAGAAGAAAAGTTAGCAGTTTCATTACCAGGTCACTGTTGTTCTTTTCCTAATATTTTCCAAATACTTCATATCCAAAGAACAAAATTATAAGGGTGATGCAAAGAAAGTATGCTCAATACATCTGTCTTTGGGGTCTATTAGTTTTCAGAAAAGAAAGAGGAATGCCCTCTACCCAACGTCATTGCATCTCCCCATTCTCCTCTACCCTACCCAATGACCACCCAATCTCTCCATCTTTCTGTTCTCATATACGTTTGAGCATTGGAGGGGTTTCTCATAGAATTCCAAGATGGAAGTAGCTCATCAATCTACAACTTCTGTAGGAAGTGTGCTTAAAGCTTGATCCAGTCAAGCAGATAGAGTTTTGATGAATAGAATAAAAGGCAGGGCTTCCCTGGTGGCACAGTGGTTGCGAGTCCGCCTGCCGATGCAGGGGACACGGGTTTGTGCCCCGGTCTGGGAAGATCCCACGTGCCGCGGAGCAGCTGCACCCGTGAGCCATGGCCGCTGAGCCTGCGCGTCCGGAGCCTGTGCTCCGCAACGGGAGAGGCCACAGCACTGAGAGGCCCGTGTACCGCAAAAAGAAAAAAAAAAAAAAAGGCAAAAGCTTGGATTCGATATTAAGATTCAAATTCATATTACTATAAGTAAGGTCCCATAATAATGTTCAGACCCAGCAATCCATATATCTACAGCGATTGTTAATTAAAATCAAGTCACTATTAAGTTTTGTGTTGTTAAACTGTGGCCTTTGACAAGTTTAATACTTTGGCCCATAAATCATCTTAAGCTTCCTCAGGACAGTTTACTGTTGACTTGTAGGAACTTATTTTTCTTTACAGACAGAACCTAAATCTCTATGATAAAAGAGTTTAGCACCCATCTTCACTATTATTTCTAAGTTCTATTTTAAAGATCAAGATTGAGAAAGAACTCTCTTTTCTCAAATAAGGTTGAACATACATATATATAAATATGTATTTATAAATATTCTCAGTACACCTACTTTCACTCTGATTTATGCCTTTCTTTAGAAAAGTGCAATTAGTCATCAAGTGGGAGGGAATCATGGAGAAATGGAAGAAGGCCTTGGTTAAAAATCTAAGTGACAGTAATAACTATTGCTTTCAAAAAAAGTCCCATATTATTGAGTTTTCTTATTAACCTGTCTAGGTCAGTATTTTGCAACATGGGAAGTCTTAATACCATATTCCCTCTCCTTATTTTCTTTTATTCCAAAGATTCCACCTTTAATGTGGGCTAGACTTCCTGGTGCCTACTTTTAAGATTTCACCTTCTCATTTTACTATGATTCCTTCCCATTGAGAACAACTGTCTTATATCAGAGTAGCAGCATTTTCTGTGAGATTAAGACTCTTGATCTAGAGGAGGAACTAAGTATTGGGAGAAATGGCTAATGACTATCATTTTAGCCCCTCTCCCCAAATGTATGTTGTTCAAGGTAGCAGGAGCCTAGTGGAGACCCAGGACTGCTTGGGAACATATGCTCTAGATCAAATAATAGTCCTAGCATCAGACTAAAATTTAGAAAGGAGGGTGTTCAGGGTACTATATGTTTCTAGTATATTCTTTGAAGTTAAAGACAAGCCTTAACTCATTAAATAAAGCAAATTACTTGATGGCAAACTGTCTTCTGAGTGATTGTTTTTATATACAGTTCTTTTAAAGAAGTACTACTTTAATTCTATTAAATGTCTTTATGTCTTTATAGTACCTAAACTCAAATGATTAGCTCCCCATTAGCCATAGGGTGTCTTTTAGCAATAAAGTTATTCTGTTATAACATGATATACACAAAAGGGTTTGTGTTCTGCAAATTCACACATTTGAAACAATAAGGCCTATGGGAAAATAATTTTAGGGACAGACCACTCAAAACCCATGTAACTTTACATCCAGAGCTCTAAGGAAACAATAATTGGGGACTTTGGAGATAATTTGGACAGCGTAGACAGTAGGATGCTCAAGGGATGTGAAAATTCGCAGACAGTTGATTAGAAATGCTGGCTTGTGGGCACTGGGAAAAGTCGGGTGTTAATAGAACTTTGAGCACAGGAGAATCCTTCAGGGCTGGGGTGAGCTCCCTGGGAGGAAGCTGTTAAAATACAGATGGAAGACCTCCTGGCCTGTGCAGCAGCTGGGGTGAAGGATATTTCCTGATAAAGGTCATAATTCTATTCCCTCTTCTGTTTCCACTTGTCTATAAAAAAATCCCATATGAATCAACATAACAATCAGCACATACTGATATAACTCCCTTATTCACCAATTGTTTATGAGCTAATTTAGGGTTAATAGAAACACAGATCATAGATAAAAAGACGGCTGAATTTCTTTGTCACTGAGGGCATTTCTCTCCCTGCTGTGTAGCAGAATTCTGAGCCTGGCTCCTCTATGACTACAGTTAAGTAGCCCCTAAGCTGAGACAAAACATTCTGCCAGAAAAGGATGACCAAATCATTGGCAAGTGAATATTTTCCTCTGTTGTGGCTTGTTGGCTGCTTACTAATTATATGAAATTTATCAAACTTAATAATTGCTAAATATTAGCTACATTAAGTAGCAAAAAGGAGGAGAGATTGTTCTCAATCAAGAGAACAATTATTTCATTTCTTAAAAAAGAATGCATTTCTTTTCTATTCATTAGTTTCCTAAACCTAAACCAGTTTGTCGAATGAACTTTGAAAATATAAGGATGATGGGCTTCCCTGGTAGTGCAGTGGTTGAGAGCCCGCCTGCCGATGCAGGGGACACGAGTTTGTGCCCCGGTTCAGGAATATCCCACATGCAGCGGAGCGGCTGGGCCCGTGAGACATGGCCACCGAGCCTCCGCGTCTGGAGCCTGTGCTCCGCAACAGGAGAGGCCACAGCAGTGAGAGGCTCACGTACCGCAAAAAAAAAAAAAGATGTACATTTAAGTAGAATTTGATACCGATTGACTATCTCCCTAGGAATTTCCACTTTATGAGGGGTCTGAGTATACCCCAGCGAGAGCAGATGATGATTTTTTAAGACATCTAGCATGAAATCTAGTAGAGAATTTCTTCGACAACTATTATTAAGAGGGAAAATTGAGCAGTGGGTTGGATTTTAAATATATTGATATTTTAGCTTGTTACTCTTCCCAATGATATTGACATGGAAGAACATGCAAACAGTTATGGTACTTAACTCTGGTTTTTTTCCTAGATAATTTATTGAAGTCATGCCTGAGTAATCATTTTTAATAAAGGAAACATTAAATGATCATCAGAAATTTGATGCTGCATTGAAATTTCATGTTGCATTGAAATTTCATTTCAGGATAAACATGCTTAAATTATATTCAGGGGAGGTGTCACTATTTAAGTCCACACAGATTTTCACTATTCATTTCCTTACTTCTAATTCATGATCACCTACAATTCTGAAGAGATAGCCTAAATATTATTTACAAAATATTCAGTTCTAATGAACTGCAAGAGATTCTCTTTTATTGTTGTTTGGTTCAGCTTGTGAGTTTTCTTCAAACTTTCCAACTGGAGAAGTTGACAGTGGGTACATTTGTAAGGAACCCATCTCCTATTAAATACTAATCTCCCTAGTTCTCAGTTTCCTAAAAGAGGACAGATAGCCCGATTAAATTTAACAGGACTCCAGGGATTTGTACTAAGAGTTATTAATTCTTGTTTTTGTCTTTTTGACAAGGTTGTGCTGCACTTTGGGAACTGAAAATTCATTCTGGAAATCCTCTTTGACTTTTCATATTTGTAACGCAGATGTTGGTCTTCAAATTCTCCTGCCTGTTGGAATTTTATATCTCACAAGCTATTTATATACAAACGTGTTAACTACCATTCCAGGCTTCTTTCAATCTGTTTTGAGGGTTGTAAAGGACTCTTTTTCCTATATTTTGCTTGTATTTAAAAGTGTATAGATTATGAGTGGGTAAAAGTGAAAATTTTAGAATAAGACTCTCTGCCTGTGTTCAAACTCTCTATTATCTAGTCGTGTGTTCTTGAGCAACCCATATTTCAAAGTAATATTAGTACTTACCTTATAAGATTGTTGAAAAGATGACTTTATATATATAAAAAGTGTTTATAGTGGCTAACATATAATAAATATTATATAAATATCAGGTATTTTTATTATTATTCTTTTTCTCTAATAATATTCTTAGCTTGCAATTTTCCAAATTATAACAGTCATAGAAGTCAGTGGTAAAAAGAAGAATAAATAACCCATTAATAAAAATCAACTATCCATCTCCCTTCATTATTTATATGCTTACAGGTAGGTGCCTTTATTTTTTTAAAATTATTTTCTCAGAACTCATCTTGTCTGTCTTGAAATTTTAAGAGATGTCGCCAGGTTGCTTTTTCAAAATGGCTGGAACAATCTACATTTCTACCAGTGAGAATAAATTTTTCCTTTTGTGACATAAGGAGGTATACCTTGCAGTTCATTACCCCTCTTCTCAAATGTGTCTACTCTGATATACACTCAGCCTATCTTTTGAGATTTTTAACGTCCATGATTGCATATGTTTTTATTTCTAGAAGCCAATTGTTTTTAAGTTTGTATTCTTTTTTTTTTTTTTTTTTTTTTTTTTTTGGGGGTCGGGGGCCCTGTCACTGTGTGGCCTCTCCCGTTGCAGAGCACAGGCTCCGGACGCTCAGGCTCAGCGGCCATGGCTCACGGGCCCAGCCGCTCCGCAGCATGTGGGATCTTCCCGGACTGGGGCACGAACCCTCGTCTCCTGCATCAGCAGGCGGACTCTCAACTACTGCGCCACCAGAGAAGCCCCAAGTTTGTACTCTTATTTGTGAAAATTTTCTTGAGTGTGTTGATCTTTGCAATTTTATTTTTATGTCTTTAAATATTTTATACAAAGAAATTCTGAGAGTGTTAATGTCTTTAGCCCTTGGTTTTCTAAATCTGTTGTTTCATATGTTGATGTGATGTCATATTAATCTGTGGGAGTCCTGAGGTCCTAATTAGGGATACTTTCCTACAAACGGCATTTGACCCCACTTTTGTCATTGTTAATGTTATTAGGGAACATTCCTATCTCCTATTTCACAGGCCTCTTTGGGGGCTTTTGCATTAGATTGGGAGTCTCAGAATCAACTCTGTTTGTCATTGCTGATCCAAAGGTCCAGGTGTCGGTTTGGAACTCAGTTTTCATGCAAACTTATTCCTCACCACTGTCCATAGATCTATCCTGGCTTCCCATCACACTGGCTCTTCTTTACGTGGGCTGTCATGCTAACTTCCCACTACTAAAATCCTGGCTCCCGCATTTTGGGGACCAGCTTCCAGAATCCTGACCACATTCCTGCGTAGCTCAGAAATACACTTTGGCCAACAGTATTAGGAGCCCAGATTCCCGGTGCTTCCAGGCTCAGTTCTAGTTAGTTGTCCTGTTTATCCTCAATTGGTGGGATAATCCCTGGAAATCCCTTCCACCTCCAGTGAAACTAGAGATGCCTCTGAGAATGCATCTTATCAAGAGTCTAGTTGTATTTGGGAAGGGGTGGTATAACTCAGCTCCCAGTTACTCATGATGTTGAAGCAGAAATCCAAGCTTTTTGGGTTTTGCCTCAAATTCCATCCTAACTCTTGAATCCTTGCTGCTGAAGTACCTCCTCTACTATGCTTTCCCCCATTACTCTTTTATCCTTTTCTTGATCATTGTAGTCTTACTTCATTGTTGACTCTAATATGTACTAAGTGGTTCTTTAGAGAAAATCAGAATAATTCATTGTCGATTTTATTTTTCATATCTGTGCATTTTATTGGGAAAGCATGTATCATATGAAATTATTTACCTATGCCAGAAATGCCATGGTCTTTCCTAGTAAGCAAAATATCCTAGATTAAGATTGATGAGAGATTCAGCATTCCTTAAGTAATGAAAACAAGAAAGAAAGAATAAAGACTAAGGAGTAAAGCACTAGTGATCCTCAATAGAAAGCAGAGTTCAACAAATATTGGCCTCATGACTACAAAACATCCCTAATGTCTTCTAGCAACAGCCACTAAATATACATATGTTATATTTTTGTTAAGCCAAGTTTACAAATGGTTCTGAAATCCAAATAGGAATATTTGGATTTTCCCAAAATGTCCTCTGCTTATTCCTGGGACACACACACACAGACGCATACACACCCTCATTTGATACTCTCAAAGCGAAGGATCCCTGCTGTTTTCATATGCTGCTACCATGTTCTCTCTCTCCCTTTTTTCTTGTGCACATCTGCCCCCCGTGTTTTCATTAGAAAGAAGTGCTTGCCATGAGAATGCCAGTGCCTGAGCCAGTGGTATGGGATCTACAGCTTGGTTTGCTGCAGTAGTCTGGATTCCATGCAGGGACTAAGAAAATGCTCCTTTCCACCAAGCTGTGAGCCCCAATCAGCTCTGCTTGTGCCCTATGTCTTACAGAGGGCTCACAGCTCCCACAGAACCATTCCGTCTCTCTTGGCTCTCACACTGACCTGCCTCAAATTGTCTCACAAATCAGTCTGACTGGCTTCTCGTCCTTTTCTCTAGTGACTAAAACCTACTCCAAGGGGCTGGTCAGAGAGGTACCTACTGCCCTCATGCTTCTCCCTCTTCTGTCTCCCAACAGTTAACAATCACAATGTCCCTGTAAATAGCAGTGGCACTTATGAGATCCTGGGCTGAAGTGGAATGGGGAGGGGCACAGCTTGAGTGCACCAATATTGTTTGAAACCAGACTCAGGTGGCTAAAGTATCCTTTTACTAAAGTTAAACAAGTATTTAATAAGCTAGCTTTAGCATTCCATTCCTTTATTGCCTATGCTGATAAACTCAGCCACCAATAAGGGAGCAGTGACATCATCAATAAAGAACACTAGGGCAAAATGGGACAATCACTGTTTGTTTGTTTGTTTTTTTTTGACAGGAAAGTAGGATTTATGGGTGGGCATAAGTGAGGAGGGGGCAGTGCCGAAGCTCTCATGAGTGCAGGGTCCACCATGTGTCCAGGGGCCACGAATAGGGATGTATTTGACCCCACAGCCGTCCGTGATGAGCCACTTTTCTGCCACCATGTTTTCAAATTCATCTGCATTAAACTTAGTAAATCCCCACTTCTTGGAGATATGGATCTTCGGGTGGCCAGGGAACTGAAACTTGGCCCTGTGGAGGGCCTTAATCACATGCTCCTTGTTCTGTAGCTTGGTATGGATGGACATGATGACTTGGGCAATGTGGACCCTGGCCACTGTGCCCTGGGGCTTTCCAAAGGCAACACACATACCTGCGTGGAGCCTAGACTGGGGACAGCATGCCAGTCATGAATGTCCCCTGGAAAAAGCTGTCTCCAAGTTCCCTTGGGGCAAGTGGTACAGGCAACAGGCTGCATACACTACCGAGGAGGCTGCTGTTTGCAGCCATTGCACACCAGGCCCCCATGGAGAAAAGAGCACAGTAGGCTTAACTGGCTGCAAAGGGACAGTTACTTTTGAACAGAGTTATTTGATAACAATGAATTAAAGGTCCCAAATCTCATTTTATATATATTTATACACAAACATAAATATACATGGATATAAATTCTTAGAAAGAGACATTTTGAGTATTTCTTATGCTTATAATCTAAAGATTATTCAAAATTAAAGAAAAAAGAATTAACATTGTTAGGCTGTGTATGCATCTATATACATGTATGTACAGCCATCTATGACATGATCATGTTACACATTTACATATACTAGTATATATATATATACTCACACATTTCAATAATAACATGTCTTGTATTTGAAAACATGAATTTCTGAAGGAGTCCTAAGCACAGACAAGTAAAAAATAAATGAAGCTATGTTTTAAATTGAAAATTGGAAGAAAATTTCAAATTTTTATTCACACCAGTTTGAAAGTAATAAGAATCTAGAATAGATGACATATATATTTTAAGTTTATCAATGCAGCAAAGTTCATTGAAATTCTGCTCAATGCTAAATCTGACAATGAGGGACAGTATTTTTTCCCCTACATTTATCCCTCTCTTCTTCCTCTCTTCCTTTCTTTCCTCCATCACAAATGATTTCAAGGACACTGGTTGAGATTCTGATTTACATTCTTCTCATTTAACACACTGTATGTTTTTTACATATAAAAATATTTTGGCTTTTTTGGATCATTTATTTTAATTAATGCTTCAACCTTTAGCTGTACAATTTTGTCCTTTAATAAATATTTGATGGATTTTGTGTTAATATAATTTTAAAAAGATTTTTGTCTTTCTAAGTGTTAAAGTAGTATGTGCTACATAATAGAAAGTTTTAAATTTTAAAATTTAAATCCAGAAATCCCAGTGATAAATGGTCATGAAAATATGATATAGCCAGATATTGGGATGTTGCACATCTAATACAGTAGTTTTTTTTATATATATTTAATAAACTGTTAAATATAAGATGGTAAGTGGAAAAGGACATAAAGTGGTATATGTGGTGTACTTCATATTTCAGTAATAGGCACCTATTTCATTATAAAGATATTTGTGCATTTATGTGTATTTAGAAAAGTTTATTAAGGATACATGAATATAAAGCTTTGGTCTCAGTATTCAGCCAAAATCTGCTATTGGGTTTCATCGCTGAGATTTGGAAGTTCAAAGACCCACTTAAGTGTCATTTATGAAAGCCCTGAACTTTGCATAATCAGTGATCATATGATCATATTGGTTATCATCATAGATAAGCATCATGACAATGTCAACAGTGCATATAAAGCCCATCTTTGGGATTTGTCATTTAATATCAGATTATCTGAATATCCATTTCAAATATAGGTAAGGATTTTTGTTGAGACTTCTGTTAAATCTTTATGTGCTTTATACGATAAAATTCGTTTTTTCTGGGGGAGTATGAAGTATTTATTGTAACCATCAAATGCAGCACTAATTAATTATTCTGAAACTGTTAATTCCACATATGTAACCATTTATTGAGAACATTCAAATGTTTAAATTTATCAAGAGATAGATTGGCAATAGGAATGTTAAAAGAGAGGGCATAGATAACTTAGCTAGATAACTTTTGGAAGAATATATATATTTTAAACCAACTAATGCTTATAAAACTCTAAATAACATACTGCAAAATAAGAGGTATTAATCTACATTATAATACCAATGCCGATGTTTGCAGATGTTTTAACCACAGTATATGTGGTTAAAATTCAATATTTGTACATTAAGCAAAACAGGAACGCTGCAAGATTCTTAGATATTTAATTCCATTTAGCCCAAGACTTTCTAGCAAAGAATTTGTTTTGTAATTTCTGGTTTATTGTGCCGAGGAAGTGAAAGTAGAATGCCAACTCTACCACTCAACATTTCATGAGAAGGAAAAACATAAAAACCATATCAATGATAAATCATTTTTAATAGGACTTTTTAAAAAAGATTATACAGAGAACCAAAAAAAAAAAATAATGGAGTGTTAGGAAATAACTGAGTTACTCTTAAATATCTTGCTGCTTCACTGATTTCATTTGACAGTGAACATCTATTTTCTGCTGTGAAAGTGCAGTATGTTGACTGCAGCAGCAACCCGGGAGCTGACGGCGAGGAGAAATTATTGTTCCTGTACCACAACTGTGAAGCTTTAAAAATTTAACCACTAAAACTTTTGGTAAGCTAGTTGAACTAAAATATGATATTTTGGTAATGTTTCCAGTTTACTCTTGATCTCAGTCGGTCATTACATGATGTTGATATTCCAGGTTAAACAGAGCATTATAACCTCTGGCTTTTGGCACTTGGAAAAATGTATGTTCAGAGCCTCTCTGAATATACATATTCATAGAAATTATTTATTAGTTTTATCTCTGGACCTTGATGTGTATTTTAGTTCTTTCTTCTTTTCTGGCTTCATTAGGTTGTTATTTGAGACACTTGACTATGTCAAAATGCCAACATCCATAAAAATGATTAGTGTTTTGGAATACAGAGATATTTCTTTAATAGTAGAATGAAATTCCATGTTTTTGAATATGCAGTGAACCAAATCATCAGTACCAAACACAAATGTGTGGAATAAAAATATGATATAACACAAAGAACTTAAAATGTGTCCATTACTGTTGATCTCAATGCTGCAGTTATAAAGGGATTATTTACACAACAGGTATTTATGGATCACAGATGATGTGGTGCCGTGTTAGCTATTATGGAAGAGGAAGTAAATAATATTAATAATAATAACCATAACAACTATCATTTGTTGAAAGCTCATTATATGCAGGGATTATCCAAAAGCATTCTATACTTTTAAATACTCAAAATAAAAATTTGACATTTTAAAGATAAGGAAAATAAGACTAGTTGGATAACTTGCTCCAAGCCATAAAATGACGAGTATAAGCACCAATTCTGATTAGTGTCTACATAACTCCAGCACCAGAGTGCTAACACCGTGCACAGTGTGAAACATCACTGCTCAGTACACCTGGAAGGGGGAGACGCATTTAACATACAGCAACGAATCTGTGAACAAGAAAAGAGGTTTCAGTGGTGTGGTTACAAACATATATGTGGTTAGAATTCAAAGAAAGAGAGGACTGAGGGCTGGGCCTTTAAGATTGAGCAGAGATGTATTTGGAGGAAAACAAGAGGGAAAACATTCTAGGTAAATGATCAATAATGTGAATAAAGATACTTGAAAATGTTGATTTCTCTAGGGAAGTAGGGAAATGTTTTTGGTAGAAGGAGTAGTGAGTCCACCACTTATACTGTTCCCTTAAACATATTTCCAAATTTTAAATCTTTATATTAAATAGCTTAGATATCTTGTTATTCAGTGACTTATATTAAAGATACAAATTCTGATATGGGACTACTTAAAGCATTTCATAATAAGTAGAGTGCTGTGTTAAAATTGACAATTAATATATCATTTTAAAGTTAACAAAATGGAAAATGGAGTGAGTCTAATACTATCTCAATATTTCAGCATAAATATTTCCTTTTCTTTTTCTACCATTGCAGTGAGGTAGGTTGTTGAGGAGGGGTTTCTCATTTACAGATAAGGATACCACAACAGAGAGACTAATTTGCCTAGGGCCACACAGCTACTTATCAGAAGAGAAGGGATTCTAAACCTGCGATTTTGGGGAGCTAGAGCAAGTCAAATTTTATAGAAGTTTATAGCTCTTTCTCATATATTTTTCAGCCTTCAGACAATCCTACCTTCCAGAAGAAAACTTACTAAATTCAGCTGCTATCACCTTTTCACTTAAAAAAATTGTCTACTACTTTGGCGTTGTCTCAAAGCTTGATTTCTGAGACTAAAATATCAAAACTTTATGTAAGCATATAACTTGTGATTGGGTGAGTTATTACATGAAAAATACTTATCATTCTATGTCTATTCATTGATTATAAGACTGAAAATATTTTATAGAAAGTCATTGATGTGTTATATTACTATATCACTGTATACTTGATTTTTCATTCCATGCTTTCTTTTAATCAAGAAAAGTGCAAAACTTCTTACAGTGAGGCAGCTCAATATTGGATTTGGACTGCACATTTGATGGAATTCAGTGGTACAATTTTTTTCCCCAGTAAACTTGTGATAGTACATATATTGCTTTTCTAAAATGCACTTTTTAGATGCCAGTTTCTGGGGGAGAAGATTGCAGAGGTAGATTTAAAGGTAGCCATTAGAAGCCAGAGATACTATCAGAGACTCCAGGACTCTCTTTACAAGTCAAATATTAGAGATTGAAACATATCCATAGTACTTAAGTACACCAGAAAATGTGTGTGTGTGTGTGTGTGTGTGTGTGTGTGTGTGTGTGTGTGTGTCTTTGGGAGGAAGGGAGGAGGGAGCAGAAAAATATTAGAATTAAATTATTTAATTCCAAATTCTTATTCTGCCATCATGAATCAGAAACACATAGGTGGATAAGAGTATCTGTTGTCTACACTGTGGACTCCTGGGGAACAGTATTGTGGAGAGAAGCAGAAGATACCACTTCTAGATGGGTGCTGCTAATTCCCCACTCTATTCCTAGGGGTAAATAATTTGAAGACAGGAGACTTGGTTTCCTATTGGCAGAGTACATCAATGACAGTTGGTACATTATTAGAATTTCATATTAATCAACTGAAAACATGTCTACAGGGCCACTTTCTAAGTTCTAGGGAGCTGCACAAATGCTTTGTTGTTATCGTTAGAGCCAACACCCATAGTTGATGGAATTCACCCACAAATGAATTTTGGAATCTCTTACTATAAATGTTTCCTTTATTGTTTAGCCTTCCACAACACCAGAGAATCTCCATTCACCTCGAGGATGCCTTTGGAAAACCACAGGAATTATTTCCCAGTCATTCTCTTTAGCTTGAGGTTTCCTACCAGGAGGCTGAATATGGAATGGCATTGAAATTCTGCGAGATCTACACACAGGTTAAAATGTTGTGCAGATTTGAGACATGCATGAAAAGGAAATCTATTAAAGTGAAAGCAGAGGTCATATTAAGGTGATGAGTACTTTTTCTTTTTTCATTAAATAACATTCCTATAACTGGTTTAATAAAATTTCCAGAAGAACAAAAATAACATAAGTCAGGAAAGAAGAAATACTTAGGTCTTTAAGAAGTGTCAGTGTTGCTTCTTGACAAAGTTTTGGAGTAGAAATTCTATCATAGATATACAATTATGGTAATTACATGGTTTTTCCTTTTTTGTATTTTAAAACCACAGCAATACCGCAACATTTGGAATAGTGAACGAGCCTGAGTAACTTTAGGGGAAGGTCTGTGTCAATAAATGGCTCCATTTGCATCTCATGGATACAGTTTAGTGTATTTCAGTAGGAAATCATATTGCTGCAAATTAGATACTGTAATTAGATATTTTTCCCAGCTTTAATTTTCATAATGAAAATATGGTCAACTCCACATCTAAGTTTACTTTCATTTTCCTGGTTTTAAGAGCAGGCTTTAAGACACAACTTGTATTTTCAGTTGTGCTCATTGAAAATATCTATAACTTCATGGAAGAATGGTCTATATTTACAGTCGGCAAAGTAACTGAACTAGAAAATCTAATGTTATGTTTCTGCTGATTTACTGTCACTTTAATGGTATGTTATCACAATCCTCTTACACTTTTATAGTCTAGGGTAGTTTTAGGTTAACACACATTTAATGAAAAGTGAAGTGAATGGTACCAGGCATACGCAAATATAACTGCTATCACATGAGTGAATTGCCTCTTAATATTACACATAGAGCTTTATGAAATTCAATCCTGTGTTGTTATAATTGAGAGAGCAGAATTTTAGATTCATAATAGGTTTGAGATGAGATAGAAAACAAGTTTGTTTGATATTCGATGGCTCGTTTAATGATATATTTGCCCTTGTTCATGGGCAACCAGGGCTGAGGGTGCAGGGTGGGACAGGTGTTCTTTCCTCTTTTGAAGCAAAAACATTTTCCTCTTCTTTTGAGGCAGAGGAGAGAACTTCACAGAAGAAGAGACAGATGAACTTCACAATGTCAAACGATAATGCCCAACTATACAAAGAGAAGTGAGGGTGCATTTTTGAACAAATTATTTATCCACTATTAACAGTCCCCTCTCAAAAGTTTCTTTTTCTCTTTTATTGTTTAAATTTATCTAACCATACGTTTGAAGGGGGAAACCACTGGAAATACGGACTTACTTTATAAGAAGTCATCTATATAAAAGAAGATATAAGAAATAGAGTATCTTAACTGACGTGATAGGTAGGTGAATTGTATGGAACCCTGGTCTTTGTGCTCACGCAGAAGAGACCTATGTTCCAAACTAGATTCCACTACTTTTCCTTAGAGGAGGTCTTATTTGCCTCATTATTTGCACAACATAGGGTCATCTGAGATTGTCTCAAAGGTCACCTGGAAGTCTTTCATTCTATTATTCAGAATAAAGCTTTGAATTCAAGGATAAGCTTACAAAGTCCTATATCTGCAGGGCTCATATCATTTTACTTAACCATCTTCATCTCCTCTGATGAAAGTTTTTAACTTTTTTCAATTTCCTTAAATATCCCAGCCTCCTTTGATGCTAGTCGAAGCTTTAAAAGAGCAGATGTGGGAAGAGAGCAGGTTGAATAAGTGCCTTTAATTTATAAGAATAAAAAGTCATTTTAGTTTAAAGAATATATCAGTAAGACAATCAAATGAGCAAATAAAAACAGAAAGACATTATGATTCCACCTTTCCTCACCTGTAAATAATCAGACTAGTATAGAAATCTCATTTGCAAATTATGCCTAGTCCACATTCTGAAGGAAAACTCACTCATATATTCTAATTCTTGCTTTCTTCTTTTTAGTTTTGCTTAAAGAGTAATTATAATTGGCGGAAGCCAGAACCCTGGCTTTGGATGTGGAAGAGTTAGCAATATTATCCACTGCCACTGTGTTTTTGTGTCCAGACTGAGCTACTTCTCATCTTGGGAAAAGCAGTCTGTTTACAGGAACTTTGGAGGTAGGGGTGGAGATTTGAGTGACTAAGTCCTGTCTGCAAAATGGATCTGTGATTTTTATTGCTTAAAAAAGAAGAGGAAGAAAGTGAAAATAAACTTCTATTAATATTTCTGCAGCTAGAATTAGCTGATTGCATTTGCATTTGAGGTTCACAGCTTTCTGCTTTTAGAAACCACCAACAGTCTACTTGGCTACACAAAAGTAAAACAATATCTATTCAAGAAAAGCAACATTTGTGACAGTCAAGCATAACCTGCTTTGCACCAAAATGTGAAAGGATTGTCTTCCCTGAATGAAGAGATATTTATGATGTGAAATTATTTTTGGCTTCTTCTAGTTGAGGCCAGAGGCTGAGATTTGAAGTCTGGAATCTGAGAGACAGAGAGCAGCAGACGGTGGGTGCTACTTGAGATAGATGGGAAAATATCAATAACCCAGCACAAGACCTAAGAGAGGACATGGCCAAGCAGAAAAACTGGCAGAGGAGGAAATGCTAGTTGGGGCAATAACTTGAAAAAAATATTCAGGTTTCAATTTCCTTCCCTGCCCCATAATTCCATTATAGGAAAACCTTAATAGCGTTTATTGAACACTTAGCTTTTTGTTAGGTGTGTGCTAAGGAATAAAAGGGAAGGGCATCAGTTAGCAGTCTGGAGCAGAGTGAACTGGGCAGAAGGGTGGCACATGAAATGGTATGTGAAGGGCAGAGGTGATATACAGAGAAAGGTGGAGTACGATGGGCAATAATGATAATATTAACGTTTGGCAAGAATTTAGTAGGTGTCATGCATTTTCCTAGGTTCCACAGGGACTCCTGAGGGGCCCAGAGAATATTTGGGGGAGGGGCCTAGACTTCCTGTAACAACACAGTGTGTGGCTTGGTGTACTACTAATGGACTGTTAAAGGGAAGGTGAGTGTCCAGAAGCCTAGAGGCCCCAGGGAACCTCAGGGTGGCTGCTCTAATACATTTACATCAAAGGAGAGCACTCATATACACAGTCTTTGCTACTTTATTTCCAGAATAGGACTTTAGGCAGTGCGGAAACAGTCAGTGACATGGAAAACAATCCTATTATCTATTGAAAGAGCTAATGCTATCTGGTCACAAAACCCAGAATCTAAGGATCAGAATTCCAGTTCAACTCTATAACATATTAGCTATGAGCTCTGGGGCAAACCTCATGACTTTCTCGAGTTCCATTTTTCATACCACAGAAGCTAAGAAGATGAAATGAGATTGTATGTAGAGATGTTAAATGTAAAGTCCCATAAAATGTTAGCCATTTTCATACTCTTCTTATTATCCCTTTTTCTAGTTTTACCATAAAATATTAGTGGAATGATAAGTTTGGGGAATAGAATGAGTCAGGAATGAAATTAGTGAAAATGCTAAATTAAGAGCAGTCCTTATCCATAATGTTCTGAGGGTTCCCCCTCAATTCTTCAAGATTCATGGCAGTACTTTTCCAGTTTTTAATATTACCAAGTTATAAAATTTAAAAGAGGAGATAAAACTCTGATTAACCATTGAAAATCTAGTGGAGAAGTATTGGTTAATAAAAAAAGCAAATGTATATATGTTTCTTAATAATGACTATTATGGAGTAAAATATAAAAATTAGGGCTTCCCTGGTGACGCAGTGGTTGAGAGTCCGCCTGCCGATGCAGGGGACACGGGTTCGTGCCCTGGTCCGAGAAGATCCCACATGCCGCGGAGCAGCTGGGCCCGTGAGCCATGGCCGCTGAGCCTGCGCATCCGGAGCCTGTGCTCTGCAACGGGAGAGGCCACAACAGTGAGAGGCCCGCGTACCACAAA
>NW_006781388.1:111013-117151 GCF_000442215.2 Lipotes vexillifer | reverse complement strand
ACAAAAAAAAAAAAAAAAAAAGAAAGAAAAAAAAAAATTAATAACAATGAAAATCAGAATGAGATCCAGGAGTAAAAATATTTAAAGGGCACCCTTTTCCCTATTGGCCATGAAAAACCTACAGTATCTAGTGTATACCATACCAGGGGCATGTCAAATGGGTTAGTTACTTAACAAAACAAAATAAAATGTCTGAAATTCTTTTTAAATAGTTTTAAATAGTAAGATTCTTGGCTCCAAGTCAGAAAACCTCAAAGTAAAACTCTCCTCTTGCCAGAATCTAAATTAATTATTTGGCCATTTAAGATTCAGAACTCTAAGAAGCAGACATTAGCCAAAGAGTTTTTCAACAGTCATTCTAATTTCAGATAAAATTTTGATATTTATTTTTAGATCAATTTTTAAATAAAAATTAGGAGATCCAAAAATTTTCATGGCTTGCTGGAGATCACTGAAGTAAACAGCAAAAATATAAGGACTGTAATCCGCATCTCCAGACCTATCCTCCAATGCTTTTTCCATCATATTTCATAACCTCTTACATATCCATATATTTCATATAGTTCTTAACATGGTAGAGTCTACCCCACCAGCTTTCTATATTTATTTCTATCATTTAAGGAATGTACTCCTTTTCTAGATTAATGTTCTACAAAGGAAAATAATGAATTTCTTTGGCATTTGTGAGGAAAGGATTAATTTATTGAAGACAATATCTCTACAGGTTGGTGCCCCAGAAAGAAGTTGACCTCCTACAAAACTCCATGGAAACTAGCTACAGCCAAGTGCATGGAACAGTCACGTCGACCAGAAGGCTTGGAATCTGTCCTGGATGACAGTGGTACTCACCTGAGCAAGTATGCTGAGCTGGTGGGGTAGAGATGGATCCACGTTATAGTGCTGTTGTATTATGGCCTCTGAACACATGGTGGAAGTGTTGAAATTTTCTTCATCATAAAGTTCAAAAACCCCACAGCCCAGGATCAGAGTCCCTCTTCCAGAGTCTGCCATTCAGTGCTGTTACATTGCTGTGAGCTGCACTAGTGTGTGTGGGACAGTGAGGGGCCCAGGTACCTACAGTTAATCCTGTCTCTGTAGTGTTTACTCCAAAGGATCTCCTCCAGGAGGCCTGGCAAGTGTGCTGCTCAGCATTTGCTTTTGTATTATAGTCTGGTCTTCAAGAGTTCTATCTATCTATCATGAAAATCAAACCAACAGATATTGCTTCATATCTCAATAAGTATCCCTTGTAATGGTTTTATAAATATGTTATATATACATATATATATATATAAATTATATTAGACCAGTATAATATAAGTATAGTAGGTTGAACCATATCAAATTCTAACATTAAACCATTTTTCATTTACAAAACAATAGTAATTTCATATTACCATTGTTACAATTTTTTTCATCCAGGGCAATGTTAACTTCAATTACTCAGACTCTTTTTCTTTTTTTTTTTAATTAAGGAAACATTTCAACATTTACTATTAAATATAAGAAAAATACATGTATATGTACAGTTCATATTAACAAATGTTAGCATTTTGCTATATATATATTTATTTTCTTTAGGAAAAAATAATACAGGTAAAATAGAAGTGTTACCAAATCAAACTTGGGTATGCTTGCCTACACGCAGTAAAGCCAATCTACTGACACTGGGTTATAGTGAAGGAAAATGCAGTGTTTATTGTAAGGCTCCAGACAAGCAGTCCAGGGCTGCTTATGCTTAAAAAGCCCAAACTCCCTGCTGGGTTTCAGGGAAGGAGTTTTTAATAGGCAAAGTTTGCAGGGAGGGCTTCAGGGTGTGTAACCCTCCTCTTATTGGTTGGTGGTGAGGTAACAGGGTGGTGCTCCAGGAATCTCAATCATCAGCCTCTGGCTCCAGCCAGTCTGGGGTCCATGTGCCTGTGCTCAGCCTGAAGTTACCATCCTCCACCTGGATGGGGGCCTTAGTTCCTGTAGAACTCAGAGATATGTATCAGATTGTTATGTACCTCTCAGGAGGAATCAGGGCCAGGCCTCCATTGTTGCACTATTGTTTCTTTCTGCACTTCCCTAATTAGTAACTGTTTGGTTCTGCCCTTTGGAACTCAGGGAAGGTCTAGAAGGCTGAAACCTTTTTTCTATAAACAAGAAATGGTGGACACAGAAAGCCCTTCTTACCTGGGAGGGCCCACTGGGTCCTGCTCAGTTTTAGAAGGTCACTTCCTGTCCCTTATTGACTCTTTCCTTTTCCTGTTGTCAACCTAGAGAGATAAATTCTGAAGGAGTCTCTGAGATAAACAATATTATCTTCTTTTGTTATCATTATTTTATGAAAATTATGTAGTATTATTTTATGTTTTAATACTTACATTCTTGGGGGTGATAGTGATGTGGTTGTGCAGAAAAATGTCCTTGTTTTCCGGATATATATTATATTTAGATATGGAATGCCATGAGGTTTGCAAATTACTTTCAAATTGTTCAGGAAGATGTGTGTCACACATGTGTCTCTGAGATAAACAATATTATCTTCTTTTGTTATCATTATTTTATGAAAATTATGTAGTATTATTTTATGTTTTAATACTTACATTCTTGGGGGTGATAGTGATGTGGTTGTGCAGAAAAATGTCCTTGTTTTCCGGATATATATTATATTTAGATATGGAATGCCATGAGGTTTGCAAATTACTTTCAAATTGTTCAGGAAGATGTGTGTACACACATGTGCATGTGTGTAGGGAAGTAGCAAATGTGACAAAATGTTAACAATAGGTTATTTTAGGTGAAGAGTTTAGGAGTGTTTATCTTAGTAGTCTCTCAATTTTTTTCTGTAAATTTAAAAGAAAAAGTAAAAGCTTAAGAATTTTAAAGCACTGTGTAACTGAATCACCTAATACGAAATGCATCTGAGATAATTTAGTTTAACTTTCCCTTTCAGCAAACAATAACTTTACACAAAATGCTAATCTTAACAATGTAAAAATAGTGTTTTTCAATGTAAAATGGTGCATCCACTTCAGAAAACAAGTTTTTCGGTTCCTCAAAATGTCAAGCCTGTGGTTACCATATGACCTAGCCATTGTAGATTCCTAGGTATATACCTAAGAGAAATAAAAACATATGTCTATTATTTCTAACATCCGAAAAGTGGAAACAACCCAAATGTCCATCAACCGATGAATGGATAAAAAATGTGTGGTATATCCATACAATGAAATATTCAGCAATAAAAAGGAATGATGTACAGATACATGCTACTCCATGGATGAACCTATAAAGTATTATGCTAAGTGATAGAAGTCAGTCACAAAAGACCATGTATTTTGTAATTCCATTTATATGAATATTCCAGACTAGGCAAATATATAGAGACAGAAAGTACATTAGTGGTTGCCTGTGTTATGGAGTCCAAGCCCATACTGCTTTCTGCATGACAGGCCAATAAATCTAGAGACAAGGTATTGGGGCAAAGAATAGCAACTTTATTTGGGAAGCCAGCAGATAGAGAAGATGGTGGACTAGTGTCCCAAAGAAATACCTTGCCCAGGTTTGGATGCTAACTTCTTTTATAGAGCAAGAGGGGTCAGAGGAGAAAAGGTAAAGGGAAAAAAGGGTAAGTTGTTGCAAATATTTTGGAGGGGATATGTTAATTTCTTCTTTCTTGCAGCCATTCATAGGCAGGTCTGGTCAGGATGTTTCCCGTGAGCCAAACAAAGGTACTTTATAGCCTCCTGCTCAGGCATGGGAGGCAGGGTTCCTGGAGATGGGCCATTATGTATACTTTAAGCTACAGGAAACATCACTTTAGTGAATAACTTGTAGCAAAAGCAATAGAATACAAAGCTTGAAGTAAAAGAAACAGATCCAATATAGAGTCAGATTTGTTCTTCCCTATTCCACTTGGGACTGTTGGGTGGGGAGGTGGATATGAAGAGTGACTTCTAATGGAATAGAGTTTCTTTTGGGGGATGATAAAAATGTCCTAAAATTAGATAATGGTGATTACACAACTCTGTGAATATGATAGAAACCACTGAATTGTACACTTTAAATAGATGAATTTTATAGAATGTGAATTATATTTCAGTAAAGCTGTTAAAAATAGTCTTTTTTATGAAGTTAGGAAAAACAAAATATTTTAAGACTGATTGCAAATATAAAACTATATACGATCTTTGCTGAATTTGGATCTTACAAAATGGCAATTTTAATATACTGAAATATGAGAAACAATATTAATGTCAGAGATGAGGAAAGCTGACATGGTAGATTTTTCTGAAAATGTAGCAGTTGTACCATTTGTTGCTTTAGTGTTTTTCTGATTATCGTTTAAGCACTACAGCTTATAAAGAGGCTAGAAATTCTTCAGAAGTGCATTCCTTGCTGTTAACCAATGCTTATTTCAATTTTGGATGAAGAGGAAAGAAACACTGAAATTGTATATATTATTTTTAAGAAAAAATAATTAGCTTTTATTTTTCTATTTCAGAAGGGGCAATTTGTATGCCAGTTAA
Organism: Lipotes vexillifer; assembly: GCF_000442215.2. Taxonomy (NCBI): domain Eukaryota; kingdom Metazoa; phylum Chordata; class Mammalia; order Artiodactyla; family Lipotidae; genus Lipotes; species Lipotes vexillifer. The sequence goes on along the minus strand of NW_006781388.1, from coordinate 112,637 downwards.
AAAATAAATTAAAAGTCTCCTAATACATTAATACTCAATATAAAAGTCACTCACTTAGACCCTTGGGATACTTTAACTTTTATGCAGCAAAACAGAAATATGCAACAAAAATCTCCATGAGTCTTACTTTCCCTTAGTGGACACAGAATATAAACATTATACATGATAAATAATTGAATTGCATAGTATGTTAGGAAATAAACAAGAGGATTGGAAAAAAATCAGATCAAAGAAAGGGTATCAAGAATGCAAGGGGCGGGGCTTCCCTGGTGGCGCAGCGGTTGAGAATCTGCCTGCCAGTGCAGGGAACACGGGTTCGAGCCCTGGTCTGGGAGGATTCCACGTGCCGCGGAGCAACTAGGCCCTGTAAGCCACAATGACTGAGCCTGCGCGTCTGGAGCCTGTGCTCCGCAACAAGAGAGGCCGCAATGGTGAGAGGCCCGCGCACCGCGATGAAGAGTGGCCCCCGCTCGCCGCAACTAGAGAGAGCCCTCGCACAGAAATGAAGACGCAACACAGCCATAAATAAATAAAAAAAAAATTTTTAAAAAAGAATGCAAGGGGCAGGGCCTACCTGGTGGCGCGGTGGTTGAGAGTCCGCCTGCCGATGCAGGGGATACGGGTTCGTGCCCCGGTCCGGGAGGATCCCACATGCCGCGAAGGGGCTGGGTCCGTGAGCCATGGCCGCTGAGCTTGCGCGTCCGGCAACGGGAAAGGCCACGATAGTGAGAGGCCCACATATCGCAAAAAAAAAAAAAAAGAATGCAAGGGGCAAAAGGTTAGAGTTGCCATTACTGAGATCGGGGAGGCTACAGAAAGAGCAGCTTTTAGTATGTAAGTGTGGGAGTTCAGCTGTTCAATTGTGACATGCTGGTCTTGAGATATCTATTAGACATCCAAGTAGAGATGCTGAATTGGCAGTTGCATAGATAAATGTGGAATTCAGGGAAGTGATTTAGGCTGGAGACATTAACTGTGACATGCAACTACATAGGAGTTGGCATTTATAGACATGATACTGGATAGAGAAGAGATTTTTCAGCATTCAGATTTTTCAACATTCAGGTCTTAGAGAAGAGAAGGAACCATTGAAGGAGACTGAGAAAAGTCGTAGCTGTTAGTTGAGCCACAAATGATGAGTATGTGGTGCCCTGTAAGAGATGTGTCACCCAGAACTGACCCTTAGATATAACTTTGGCATTATCTGCAGCTACCATTGCAAAGACAACAATCATGAGCTGAGAATTATTCTCCTGTTTAGGTTTAAGCTACCCAAACTTGAGACCTTACTGGGTTGTCCATCTTACCTCAAGTTATAAAGTTGGTAATTATCAGCCTCAGAGGAGAAGTGGGGATATCTGAGTTTATTAAATAGGCAGTTAGTAACAGTTGGGGAATTGCCTGACTAGGTGAGGAGAAAAATTTTGGGGGAGGGAGAGTAAAACATGTTCAAAGTTGAAAGGAGGGGACTAGGAATCATATTAACTTGATTATTACAATCCATTTTATACCCCACACTGGTGAAATTGGCTTATTTCTTGGGACTAAAATTCCACATTCTAGTAAAATACTTTATGTAACATAATCTTCCTTTAGAGTATTCAAAATGCCCTCGGTGCCTATT
>NW_006781388.1:110405-111003 GCF_000442215.2 Lipotes vexillifer | reverse complement strand
TCCTGCTGATAGGCTAGTCATGCCAAGGATAACAAAAAGATTCCAGAGTTAAAATTACTGAAAGTATATTGCGCACTCTTGCCACACGTGCAGTGTAGGTTGACTGTAAAGACAATAATTTCCAGATCTATCCATAATGAAATAGGAATTGAAATACATAAAAAATTAGCCAACCTTAAACAGAAAGGGAGAAGGTTCTGCTCATTTTAATCACTCGGGGATCCAGGAGGAGGGAAGTACCATCAGTTTATGACACTGTTATCTCAACATGAGGCTTGAAGATTCTACAAGACCGGTGTCCAGTATAGAGAATGGGGGTTGAATGTTAAATGCCCATGTCTTTCAGCTCACATTTTCCTGACCGAGATGAGTCACTTGGCTATGCCTGTTTCTCTAGGTATGGACAAGTGTATCTTCCTTGTGTCTGGAATCAGAGAAGAATCTGGTGTGCTGGGGAATGCTAGTGAGGTCTGTTAGACTCAAGTATCCCTTGTGACCTTAGGATAATGAGAAGTAGGAGGCCTGCCCCTGCCTGTTGTACCTCTATGCTACAGTTATAAGCTCTGTGTATTTGAATGAATTGGAGGTGGTAGGGAAA
>NW_006781388.1:55088-110378 GCF_000442215.2 Lipotes vexillifer | reverse complement strand
AGAGGAATAGTTCTCTATGACCCTTGAGCTTATCAGAAAAAGGAATGGGAGGATAGCAGAAAAGGATAGAGGATCAGTAATTATTTTAAAAGAGAGACTTAGATTGTCTTTGTAACATAGTGTTTTGAATTATTAAATGACGTGCTGTTATTCTCTTTTCCCTATCACACTAATTTTCTCTTTCTCACTAGGAGAATGTTTGTGCCACTTAGAATAAGCCATGCCACCCATTGATTTGGAGACAGGTAACCGTATCAAAGAAATGATGGCAGCAAAATTAAATTTAAATTCGTATATTCAACTTTAAATTTTCATATGTAAGATAGAAAAGTTTGGATCTACCTGAGCAGAGTGCACATTTTTTTTAATTTTTCTACTCTCAGACTACATTGAGACTCATTTGGCTGGAGAAGAATTATCAGAGAAAGCCCACAAAAATAGGATGTGGGCAGAAAGGGAGGACATAGAAGAGAGACCCTCCTCAAAGATTTTCTGCAAGTCTTAGATGATAAATGTCTCAGGAGAGGAGACACATCTGCAGTGAGTTGGAGTGTAATGGGGATGTGAGATGGCCTTAAGTAGAATTTGGAAAAATGAACAGCTGAAGTTGAACAAAGAAATTGATGAGGCATGAATAGCAGGCTTACAAGGGCCAAGAAGAATTTAAAAGGTATACACTTGTGTGAGCCAAGCAGGCTCTGATATGAAAATTTTTCCTTTGTTGCCCAAAGCAAGGGACACCAGGAGAAAAGCTGGGCAGATGGCTGGAGGCATGATAGTGAAGGTTATATAGGGAAGCTTAACAGAAAATCCTGGAGCACTACTGCCTTGAAGCCACAATAATACTATCTTAAACAACAGAATTATTATACAATAACACTAAAATTCTGTCATTTACCTTTAAAATTTTTAAGAAGCAAAATTTTCCAAGAGAAAACCCTCATTTTCCTTATATTGTAATTTTAGAAACTCCCGAATTGTTTATTCATTTTATCAACTCTGGAAATGTTAAAAGCCTTTGGGAATACATTGATATTGAAAGAAGTTAATATATTCCACATGCTTCTGTGATTTTCTATTAAGTTCAAGTTATATGACTCATAAAAAGTAACAGAATGAATCCTTTTGATTTTGTTCACTTTGCCTCTAGAGTCCATGTAGTTTTCTCAGATAAGAGTTGGCATGGCATAATAGCAAACACAAACACCTGATGGGCAGCCACAATTTACCAGATGTGTGTGCATCAGTTTTCCCAGCTGTAAAATGGTGCTTATAATACGTATTTCTCAGGTTTGTAATGAAGATTAAATGACTGCAGAAACTAACACAACATTGTAAAGCAATTATACTGCAATAAAGATGTTTAAAAAAAAGAAAAAAAATGTTAAATGACTTAATGTGTATAAAATGCTCAGCAAAGTGCCTGGCACATAAAAGCCTTTTGGCAAAGGTAGATAACAGTTTTTGTTACAGGAGATCTTGGTCTTTATCAGCAGCTGTTCTCTTTTGATAAAATCTTTCTTTACAAAAATAGTAGAAGGTAGAGTTAGAAAGATCCCGGTAGCATAGACTTCAGTCTCCCACCAGAACTGGGCTTATGTAGAGTTCCAGATGACATTTGCCCAACCCACTGTTGAATAACTGTATTGCTAGCATGCACTTGACATTAGAAGGGGGCTAAGCTTGATGAAAGATTCAATTATTAAAACATTGTTCTACTAAATCCAGCTTTCCCCTGCTCTGAGAGTCCCACACGTTGGTATTTACCTCTAAATTATAATGAGAAAAGCCTCTTCTATCTTCTACATGGAAGCCCTTGAAATAGCAAAATATTTAAAATGTTTCCTTTGCACTTATTTCTCAGTTCAAAAATAATCTTTGTTTATACATGTGGATTATAGTGTAAAATCCTTATGGTTCAGTAAAAACTCATTTCTGAGAGCACGATTCAATTAAAAAATACATTTTAAGATGGTTACCTCTCAGTTTTTCCTCTTCTGAATTAATATTACTATCAGTCACTCTTTGAAATTTGGTGGAAATGACAGTAATATCTAGATGTGTGGATAATGAAATAGGAACTCCTAACGTATAAAAGTTAGCCAAATAATTTGTAGGTTGGGAAAAATTAAAAATGATATGTCACTTGTTGGGGAGATACAACTGAAAACAAAATCTTCTTTCAGCCCAGAAAACCTCTCCACAAAAGTAATAGAGAAAGAAAAAGCTTTAATCATTGTATAAGAATTAAATGAGAATACATGTGTATCACGGTAATCCACTAAGTGACTACAGAGACAGAAAGAAATCTCACCTTTTTATAAAGCCAAACTGATGCCCGTTACATACATGTTTTCAGGATAAACAATGATTAGATCCCAAGTTAAAGAACTTAAGAGCGCCATTTATTGCACACTGTTTATCTTAAATCTACCTGGTAATTAGGGTAACCATCTGTGTTAGTTAATTGGTTTTATACAAAGGAAAAAGAAACTTCTCATATCTTTATGACAGGTGGGCAACTGGGAGCAAGGCACCCACTGAAGTTAGGCTCGTTCCTCTCACAGAAACTGGGAGATAGAGGTGTTATCTCCCCTGATGTTTACAGTTCCAAGAGATGGCTCCCAGGTCCTTGGGAAGGACATTCCTGGGTCATAAAGCAGGCAAGAGGCTTATTTGCTTCTAAAAATTTGACATGTATTTCAAAGAGACAGAAAAATAACTTATAAATGCAAGTGTTCTAAAACTCTTTCTCTAAAAAAGGTGAGAGGAGAACTCTTTCCTTATTTTCGACAGAGAGAATTAAGTCTCTTATTTTTAATTTTTGTCTTGCAGGTTCTTACACCCTGTAAATCACATTTGTTATTAGATTTTGGATTGCATAATTATCATGGAATGCCATGAACTAGAGAGGTTCATTCCTGGAAACGGGTAAGCCCAGTAAGTATTCCATGTGCCGTGTGGGTGTACATGAAAAATTTGGAGCTAATAATAAAAGACATTTGAGTACGTTGCAAAAAGACTCTGACACTTAAGTTTATCCATTAACAAGGGAGAATGACTGGATCTTTGTTATAACCTCTGGAGAGTTTGAGCAATCATCTTTTTCTTTTTTCTGTATTTAACATCAAACTTTATATCCATCACTCAAAAGTGGAAGTAGCTGCAGTTCACTTTCTCTGTGCCAGGTGTTGAACCAAGTTGTTTTATATGCATAATCTCATTTAAATCTCATATCATCATGAGGTAACAATGAAAATATTAATATTAACAATGTACTATTCATAGTTCTGATTTGACAGGTGAAGAGTAAGGGCTTAGAAATTAAGTAATAGCAACAACTTTGCCTGAGGTTCTACTACCACTGAGTATTGGACTGGAAATTTGAAAATGGTGTTTTTTGTTGTTGTTGTTGTTGTTGTTGTTGTTTAACATCTGTATTGGAGTATAATTGCTTTAGAATGGTGTGTTAGTTTCTGCTTAATAACAAAGTGAACCAGCTATACATATACATATATCCCCATCTCCTCCCTTTAACATCTGTATTGGAGTATAATTGCTTTAGAATGGTGTGTTAGTTTCTGCTTAATAACAAAGTGAACCAGCTATACATATACATATATCCCCATATCTCCTCCCTCTTGCGTCTCCCTCCCACCCTCCCTATCCCACCCCTCTAGGTGGTCACAAAGCACTGAGCTGATCTCCCCGTTGAGTACTCATCTTAAGTCAAGAAAAGATGGAGAGAAATAATCTCCACTTCGGGGCACAATAGAACGCTCCTACCTGATATTTACAAAACGTGTGTCTGCATTTCACACCAGGGGTCCTTGAGGCTCAATTAAACATTCAGATTCCCAAAACACTTGGCTTGAGACTACTCTGGAGAGAAATCACAGCCTCCCAGCAGGTCAGCGCTGGGCATTCCTTGTTCCACTCAGCAGGAGTTCCTGCATTAAGTTAGCGGTCCCTGTAGCAGTTCACACAGCTCTCAGGGAGGTCTCTTTCCCTCAGATGAGAGCTCATGTTCAAGGAGATGGGATCCACACTGGGCACATGTGGAAGCTGCCCTGATTTAAAAGCCTCTACTTAGAAGCTTCATGCCCTGTAGGGGAGACTAGCTCTTATAAAAACTTTATAGGCATAGCATCCAGGATGCCTGCAAGGGGTTGTTATAAGGGTCTCTGAAACTAGGAAAGCTAAAACTATGGCATTTCCTTCAGGAATTTATAGTTCATTTATAGTTTCTTCTGGTCCAGTGCAATTTACCAATCAGGGGTCATTTTTGTAATAAGCAATGTTGATACATATATATATATATATATATATATATATATATATATATATATATATATAGCAGCCATTTTACATTTAACAGAGCTATAGAGTTAAATTGAAAGTGAAATGGCAGCAGAGAAAAGTTCTGTTCTCTAGGGGAGCTATTGAGAGAGGACACCTGGAAGGATGAAAACAGGGCCCACCCTCAGGTCTAGAAAATGCCTCTTCAAGGTAACCTCCTATAGCAGAGTTGTAGCAAACTAACCTGGATCACAGGATTCACATGAGTGGTGGGCAGGGGGGTGAAGCTGGGGGTGCGGGTTTCAATCTAAACCCTATTTGAGTTAGTTGAAGTTGTGCAATCTGTTTTAAATAAACCTGAATCAAGATAAAGCAATAATATGTTTTAATATGATCCATAGCTGTAAATGTTTTATGTATATGTGTGTATGTATTAATGGGTGATCTATATTCCCTCTTGTTTCCTCTTATTGCACCTGCTCAGGCTTTAAAATGATGTTATGCTTTTCCTCTCTCAGCTACCACCGACCTCCCTGATCACAGTTCTTCTCAACCTTCAAGCTTTATCTTATACCTCACCTTCTATAGAAAATTATGTCCAGGTATCCTAGCTAGAGTTGATATCTTGCCTCTAAACTTGATACCAATTGTATTCAACTTATTCAGTCTCTGACATATGCCTACCAGATTTATATTTGCTAGACTGCAAGAAGGTATTTGCAATATTTTAAGTGTTCTTTAAAAAATTTCAGTATTTTACACATAGTGGCTGAAATTTGATGATTGTTTGACCAACATCAACAAGTAAAAACATAAGGAAGAGAAGAATCTGTGAAGTCCTTTTAGTGGACAGTTTCCTCCCCATCCCAAATTAATGACAGGCTGGACTAATTTTGGTTCTTCCTTGATGTAGGCGCCTCTTCAATTCCGTAAAACGCCTCAAATCTTGTTCTTTTTTTCTGTTGAACTGCATTATCTGCTCTAAAGTGTAAGTATCACCTCATTACTTTGTTCTTGTCTTTTCCAGCCCTTCCCAGCAGTAGCTATTAATACATTCCGTGTGCAAATTCAGCTCTGCAATGTTCTGGAGTCAGGGTAAGAGATATATGCAAAACCTGAGCCTCCCTAGCTGGAAAATTGCAATGTTTGTCTTGCTATATTTGGAATCTATAATTCACATGCCAGGGCTCAATGCCGTCACCATTTGAGGCTTCACTGCTAGTAATTTGCTCTGCTCTTTTCTCACTCTTCCCTGGAGAATGAGGACTTTCCTGAGTCTAGTGCTCCTGTGAAGACCTGCAGTTCACCTCACTCTCGTTAGCTTCATTTGTTCTGGACTTTTCTTCTTCCCAGTTACGTGATTTCATACCTCGATTTGGTACCAAATTTTGTCTTACGATACTACTAATTTTTTCTAGTAGGTTTAATTACTCATATTGAAAATAATTATCTCATACCTTCTCTTGCCTCAAACTCCCCCCACACCTGCTTTCTCTGCCCTCTCTATCAGCTAATGATCTCCCTTCATCCTCCAGTGTGAAAAGGGAGTTCTCACATTTCTCAAGTTCAAATCTACAGAACTATAGTCATTTCAATATATCTCCTCCTTCATATCTATGGCACTGAAGGAAATGCCTGCCCTTCATCATGACCTATTAGGCTCTGCAGGGTCTGACCTCTGCCTCTCTATAATTTCCTTACTGATACTCCTCTAAGTACTTACTGCACTGCAGCTCCCATCTGGAACGTTCTTCCCTTTATCTTTGCATGACTAACTTCTTCCCATCACTGAGACCCATTTTAAATGTTGCCACCTTGGAGCCACATCTCCTGACCACCCAGTCTAAAGTAGATCCCCCCACTGTTATTCATGTGTATCTCAGTCTGTTACTGATTTCCTGCAGTGTCAATACGTTGTCAGCTGTCTCCACTAGACTGTAATACTCGAAGCCAGAGAGTGTGTCTCACCTAGTCCCAGTGCTTTGTGTCCTGGTATGTAAGTGTCCCATCAATATTTTATGGCAGAACAAGTGCTATTGTCCAAACTAAAGCGTGAATCTACCGTCACTACCTCACTTGCTACCTCTTCACACATACTCCAATTCAAACTGGCTTGGATATACGGGATCTCAACTAAATATTTGGCACACTATGTGTTGGATTCTGTGTTGCGTTTTAAAAATCAACACTATGTGTTGATTTTTAAAAAAGTCTTGAGTCTATGAGAAAGTTGCGTAGGAGAATTCATCAGACTGTCCAATGACTACACACATGCTCCATTACCCAGGCACCTCACGGGCTCACAATTCCCAGGCTTTCTTCATCTTCGGACCACAAATTTTAAAACACTTCAGAAAGGGGAGTTTTGCCCTGTGTGTGAACCTTTGTTACGGAACTCTTATCATGCTCTCAGAGACTGCTTTTTAAATTGGACACTTTTACACCAGCTTTGCAATGCTTGGTTGGCTTTTTTGGGAGGTTCTCTGAAGCAGTCTGACTTTGCCCCATCCTTGGCTTTTGTAGCTGAGGTCCACATATGTTCCATTCAAGATACATTGGCTTATAAGTATTGTTTCATTTTGAAGACAAAGCAAAAATAATTTTAAAAAGACCACTTTTAACTATATTTTCTAAATCAAAGATAATATTAAATTGTAGCAAAGCACTAAAAACAATGTTATAAAATTATTATAAATTACCAGCTATTAAATGTAATATTTATTTTGCATTTCTTAAAGTTAACTTTAATGGTTAAGAGTGGTAAGAGAAAAGCTAATGCTTATATGAAGCTGAAAATGTGAATTATCTTTTAGCATAGAAAATGTAGGCTGATCTTGAAAATATAATTTTACTTCTTAGCTTTTGAGATCCTTAAGAACTTTAATTCAGCAAAACTTGTCTATCTAGAAAGAAAAAGCTGTAACTTTTAAAATAAGTTTCCAACTGATTATTTTATTGTCAGTCTGTGTGGCCTTCAACTTTTAATTAGCTAGATGAAATATATATAGCTATTTTGTTTTTCACAAGGATAAATGTGATTAGAGTATTTTATTTTCTGGAGGAATACTGATCACTCACATAATCATCATTTGTTTTCGAGTTTCAACATATTCTTAAACATTTTTTTTTACAAGTATTGGCCACACACACACACACACACACACATACAGACACACCAAATAAACTTTGGTAGAACAAAAATATCAAGACAAAGATATGGATGGAAGGAATACTTTGCAGATCAACACATTTCCTTTCCTAAGTACAACCATTTCCTAGACCAATGTAGACACATACAAAGTATTATATGAATTTAATTATTTGAATGTTATAAAGATAATGTAGGTACTGAACTAAATTAGCCTATTCTCTTGTTCAGATAGATTTAAAATGGCGATAATATTTTATGGTAACGTAGTTTTTAAATTTCAATTAATGTGAGAGATAGTTTCAAGCAGCAACTGCCATTGCATCAAAAGAGGAAGCCTTGTTTTAATGCTATAAAGCTGTGGCACATACTGGTAAGAAAATAAATGTTCCTACTCAAACCAATTTAATTCAAAAAATGTTTCTCTTGCATACTTGAAATTTGCTGAGGGTAGATCTTAGACATTATCACAAAAAAAAAAAAAAGAAAGAAAGAGAAAGAAAGAAAGGAAGGAAGGAAGGGAGGAAGGAAGAAAGGAGTGGGTTAACTATGTGGGATAATTGGATGTGTTAATTACCTTGATCTTGGTCATCATTCCACAATGTATTCATATATCAAATAATCATGCTGTACATTTTAAATATATACAATTATATTTGTCAATTATTCCTCAATAAAGTTAAAAAATGTTTCTCTTACAGATGCTAAGTAAAGGATTTTTAATTTTCTTTCTTGTTAGGTAGACCTGATAGCTGTAATTCTGCATGTATCTCCAGCTAAGTTCGTCAGCCTTTGAGATTAATTTCTTCTTTAAAATAATGTTCTTTGGGAGTGTTCCTGGATACACTGATTTCAGTGAGCTATTTATGCTCACAGTAGCTGTTTTGCAGTTTTGAGGTTCAGTGTAGCTGTGGGCTCACATGAGTGTTTCACTATTACTGTATGATGATTTATTATTCATTTTTGTAATCTGATTGAAGGACTGACTCATTATGATACATAACAGTTCAATATAACAAAGTTTTATATTTTGTGTAATAACTTTTTCCACGTATGTCTCAATAAAACAATATCTATAGTAAATTAAAACAGACATTTTTGCCTAGCAGTCATCTGTCCTATGCAATCAGAAAATTATCTTATTGATAAGAGGAATTTAGGACAGGGTGTCAAGGTTTTAATCCATCTTCATTTTGAAAGGTCCTTTAGACATGAAACCTTTATTGTCACTATACCTGAAACTGATAGAAGGGAAAGTTTTATCCAAAAAGCATCTGTCCCATTTACACACATTTTGTGGAAATCACACCATTAATCAGGAATGTTGATGATCAGTTAAGACATAGAGCAAATGCCCTTGACATCGGTTTCAAAGTTGCCATTTTAAATTGATTGATGGTGACATATCCTGAGAAGAAAGCTGTAAAGCTGTATAGGAGGATTAAAGACAAAAATATGTTTTAGAAAGTTCCAGGAAGTGTTTGGAGAGAAAATAACTGATGATTTGATTTGACATAATGTTTCTGTAAATTTAGTACTGACTCAGTAAATTTAACAATGTGAAACTAAATCAATTACAGTAATTCATATCATAAAATATTATGACACATTCATTTTGAATTATGTACAGTGCAGAAGTGATTTGGTTCATTAGGATTAAGCTCCATGGGAAAACAAAGAACAAAAATATAATATCTCCAATAATGATTCTACTGCAAATAGTTACATAAGTAAAACCAGGAAGAAACAACAATTAAAATCCATAAGAACTAATAATGTTTCACTAAGTAAAAAATATATTTGAAACAAAATTTGCAGTTAATTTGGAAAAATATATCACACAAGGGAAATATAAGATACTAGTCTAAACTTAATTGCAAACATAAAATATTAATACTTAGTTTTGATTCAGGTAAAAAATTATGACCCCTAGCTTTGTAGTATATTCTCGATGCATTCCATTTCCACCATTAGTACGCATGTTTATTCTTCTTGACGTTTATCTCGAAGGTACATTCTTTTGAGGAATGTTTCTTAGTATGGCAGGTAATATTTAAAAGGTGAAAAATGCACACCTTCTCTCTAACCTGTCCACCATCTTGGTAGTGGGAGCTTATAGAGGTCAAGACTCAAAGATTTCAGAAAAGATCTCTCATATAAGTGAACACTCCTTTGACTTCAACAACTTAAAATTAATTTCTCCCAATGGCATTCACGAGATGATTACATTTGCTGCCTTATCTTCCTTCCACTGTAGAATGATAAAGATTGACTCAGTTTAGAGGGTTGTGAAATACCAGTAGCAGGTGGGGACCTGAGCCCATCTCTGAAATGACATCACAAAGTTTAGTTACATACTCTATTCCAACAGAAGACAATCCCGGGTCAAATGAATCTGCAGAATTACCCTTGATCTGAATTAGTTTATGTAAGTTCATTTAGAAAATCAAAAATAAGTATAAATACAAGTATAAATATATATGCACACAGACAGGATAGGATATACTCTTCGCAATGTTAACATACTGTTCATATGTTAGACATGAAGCAGTATGGTCCTGTTGCTTATCAGATCTCATAAGTTCTCCAATACTATACACTTGTTTTCTACTAAAAGTGCTCTGAAGACTACTTAAAGCTTTTAATTGTGGAGAATCCTGAGGGGAAGGGGCTGCTTTTCTTCATGGCTGTACAGAAATTATCCATTAGTGTAAATTCTTTTGTTTCTTTGTTAAAAAAAACTCATTTAAGAGTGTTTTTTTTTGGGGGGGGGACCCTAATGATGAATTGTTTCCACTCAGTGAGGGCTGATTTAATTAGGTAGCCCAGGGACCTTCATTCAGTAGAATTGTTGATATAAAAATTGTTATTGAATTGAAATAACTTAACATTTAAATTATATATATATATATATATATATATATATATATATATATATACTATATAACTGAGACTACTAGGTAGTCATTAAAACCATGCTGAGGAAGAGTCTCTAGTATCTCAGAAATTGGTCAAATTATAAAGTTAATGAAAATAAAATTCAGGTTATAAATCTGTATGTATAATGTAGTCTGTGTTTTTTGATTTATATAAAAAAAGCAGTGGAGTTTCTTTTAGTGGTTAGGGTTATGGATGATTTTAAAATCTATTCTGTGTTGTGTTCAATATTTTTCTTTCTTTTTTTACTATAGTTTTTGTTTTTATCAAATTTACACATGACTTTAAGAGTCAAAGTATTATATAATGTTTATTTTTAAAAAAATAGTTTTTCCCTTTTCAGATCATCCACTTAAAACTTCTTAGCAAACTCTGTGACGTTCCCTCCACAACTAATCACGTTCTTGTAGTCCCCCCTCTTGGCTCAATAGGTGTTATTTTTGGACTCCCTCCCTTCCTTCCTTTCTTCCTTCCTTCCTTGCTTCTTTCTTCCTTTCATCACTTTCCACCTCATTTTCCACCAAACAGTAACCAATTCTCTTGGTAAAGTTATATAACACCTTTGGTTATATCAATATTCAGTTTTCAAATTTTATGATGATATGAACACTGTTTTTAGCTGAGCTATATAAAACACCATGATTTTTCTTTTTTCTTCTCAACTTTTTGGTGTCCCTGGAATTATTGTCTTTTTTTTTTCCTGTTTGCTTACTTTTCTAAATGTTTCTCACTTATGTAAATTCTTTACCAGTTGTCTAACTCTGCTCTTTAGGCATCCAGATATATCACGTATTATATGTGCTTTATCTTTTTTGGAGGTATGTTTCAGTATCTTCTGTATGCTCAAGTTTGGTCTGGTTAACTTTATGCGCCCCTGGGAGCTCCTTTTAACATTCCCTGAGCATATCTTTGTCTTGTTTCTGATGTTGGATCTCCTGTTAGTTACATCTCTCCCCTTTCTTGGTTTACTCTCCCCTGTTACGTGGAACATATCGTCCAAAGGCATCCTGAGAAAAGATGGATGCTAAAATGGGTGGATGCCCTTATTCTCCACTCACATCAGCTTGATCATCGGATTAGACATAGAATTCTGCGTTGGGAATTATTATCCTTTATGACGTTGAAGGCGTTGGTCCATTGTTTCTGGCTTTTGCATTGTCCTTTGAGAAATATGATGCATTCTGATTGCTGATCTTTTGTTTATGTCCTTTCCAATTTTTCCTCTAAACCTTTGGAGGCTGCTAGGAGCATCCTATCCAGAGTGGTCTGAAATTGCAAATATGCAGTTATATTATTTCATCCATTATGTGGGCATTAATAGGACTCTTCACCACGAACATGTTTGTCTCTTGGTTTTTGTATGTTTGTTTGAAGCTTTACTTTTCTCATTTATTTATGATCTCTTTCTTTCTGGAACTCATATTACTCAAATATTAGATCAACTGGGCTGTTGTCTAGTTTTCTTATCTTTTTCACTATACATCTTTTATACTTTGTATTATTTTCAGAGAATCCTTAGCAACTGTATTTCCAAAACTCCTGCTGATTTTTTGAAATCTCCGCAGTAAAAGTTTTAATTTTCAAGAGATTTTTGATGAATGTTCCTTTTAATAGTGCAATATTTTCTCTTTCTCTCTAAAGGTCTTGATTTAGTTCTTGAGTTTTCACCATTACTGACTTTAGCAATGGATGCAGGTCATCCTTTTCTTTCCCCATCCTCTTCTTCCCCCCTCCTTATCATTATCATCACCTGCTCTCTGGCCTTATAAGAAATCTATTGCTGCTATCTCCTGTCTTCCCATTCCTGTGGATTTATTTCCATAACATTTCTTTTACTGTTGCTGTATTGGATTGTAGGGAGAGAATAAAAGTGTTTATTTGCCATGTGTATCTAGACAAATACTCTGCTGTATTTTCATGATTCAAATATGTTGACTTTATAATAATTATTATACAAATCTATACTATGTTCTTTTAAAAATATCCCCAGGACAGCTTTCCCCATGTTTTATCCATTTTAATTTTATTTATTTAGACGTATTCTAAATATTTGCTGAGTCTCATAATGAAACAAGAGAAGTTTCCATTAAATCAGCACATTTGATCACTTGAGGGTGAATGTTTCATTTTTAAATAATATTAACAGTGTTACGATCTGTGTGCATAACTACATGGAGGCTATAAAGCCTTGGCTTACCCATTTAAAAACTTTTACTAAGCACCTTTTCTGTTCCAGGTCCTGTGCTGGTTTCTGGGGAATAGAAGGATGAACCAGTACAGTCTCCTTCCCCTACGGAGCTCCAAGTCAGGGAGAGGATTTGGAGAAAATGTTTGTGTTGAAAAAGTTACAATCCAAAGGAAGTTGATGACTGCATCTAGGGTCACATGTTCATTGGCCTGGAGTTTTGAAGCGGGGCTCAATGCTCTATCTATTACAAATACACTGTGACTTAATTTATTATATATGTGCCTCGCAATGCTGCTGCTGGATTTGGTAATGTGCCAGAATTCATGTCAGCTGTTCTAAGGCTCAGCTTTGATTCATGATGCTGTATATAACATAATGACAAATTACACACATGGGGCTTCCCTGGTGGCGCAGTGGTTGAGAGTCCGCCTGCCGATGCAGGGGACACGGGTTCGTGCCCCGGTCCGGGAAGATCCCACATGCCGCGGGGCAGCTGGGCCTGTGAGCCATGGCCGCTGAGCCTGCGTGTCTGGAGCCTGTGCTCCGCAATGGGGGAGGCCACAACAGTGAGAGGCCCGCATACCGCAAAAAAAAAAAAAAAAAAAAAAAAAATTACACACATGGACAAGACAATCTGCTTAGACTCGAATCCTGTGTAATTGTAAGCAAATCACCTAAGCCCCATGGTGCCTCAATTTTTTTCTGTGTAAAGTGGTTATCATAATAGCATTTACTTCACAGAGTTATTGTAAAGATTACAAGAATTAATATATTCAAAGAACTTAGAAAAATGCTTGGCAATAGGAAACACTGTCCAAGTTATGGCCTGAGTAGTGCCTCCTCAGAATTTGCAGGTTGAATCCCTAATCCTCAGTGTGACACGATTTGGAGACAAGGACCTTAGGGAGGTAATTAAGATTAAATGAGGTCATAAGAATGGGGGCCTAATCCAATAGGGCTAGTGCCCTTATATGAAAAAGAAGGGACAGCAAAGATTTCTTTCTCTGTGTTTTTGCAGAGAAAAGACCATGGGAGAAATGGCAAGAATCTGGCTGTCTACAAACCAAGGAGGGCCCACCCAGAAACCAACTTTGATGGTGCCTTGATGTTGATCATATAGCCTCTGGAATTCTAAGGAAATAAGTTTCTATATTTAAGCCACTCAATTTTTGTTATTTTGTTATGGCAGCCCACCCAGAATAATACAGTTATTACCATCTACCTAATGCCTTGCAATGTAATTTTTGCTTAATGTTAATCATCTACCCCATCTGATGAGGAAGGTGCCTTCCGCATCCTTGTCAATGATAGGATTTACTTAGGGCCTTTGTGTAGAGCTTGGGGATCCAAAGAGTTATTGAGTATTGTCTTAGTTCTTGAGTATAATATACAAATGAGTGGTCAACTAACAATTGTAGGGAGGGTTTTCCTAGATCCGAAAAATGTTCAAGGAGGAGTTGAGACTTGAACCAGACCTCCAAGCAATGATAGAAATACAGAAGAAAAGACACTTATGGGCTTCCCTGGTGGCGCAGTGGTTGAGAGTCCGCCTGCCGATGCAGGGCACACGGGTTCGTGCCCCGGCCCGGGAAGATCCCACATGCCGCGGAGCGGCTGCGCCCATGAGCCATGGCCGCTGAACCTGCGTGTCCGGAGCCTGTGCTCCGCAACGGGAGAGGCCACAACAGTGAGAAGCCCGTGTACCGCAAAAAAAAAAAAAAAAAAAAAAAAAAGACACTCATGACAGCGGAAACTGAGTGAGAAAATCCCCAGAGCTGGAAACTCAGTGCTCCTTTCTACCTGTGTCATCTCTGGCAAGTCACTTATCCTTGCTCATCTTCAGGTTCTCATCTGTGAAGGAGGATGGTAGTAATAGTGCTTGATGAGTTGTCTGTGTTTAAGTTTAAAACAGTTGTCAAATAATATTTATGAACATAATTCGAAGATGTTTATCACATGGTTGGGAAAAAAATGAATGCAGCAAAATAGGAAAAGAGTGATGGGAAAATGTTGGAGAGGAACATTGTGGCCAAATTTCAGAAGTCTTAGGGTTCATTCTAGAGGAACTGAGGAAATACTGAAAGTTGTTAAGCATGGACACTCTATTGTTTTAGGAAGATTGATCTGTAATCTCGGAGCTGAATGTTTTGAAATAGCGACAATTGATGTATAGAAATTAGCAACGTTTTACAATATTCTAGGAGAGATATTGCTGATTAGTTTTAGGGTAATGATACTAGGAATATAAAAGAAGACAGAACTATCACAGAGAAAATAATATCAGGTTTGATAGCTAAATATACACGGGAGAGTGAAGAAGGAGATATGATTATGTCATTTTGAGCCTATTAGCCTATCGAGGCAAATGATGGATCAATTGTGTTGCAGAGACAGATATTCTATTTTTGTTTAGAGTGATTTGTGTGTGTGCATGAGTCCATACACGTGTGTGTGTGTGTGTGTGTAGAGTGATTTGTGTGTGTGCGTGAGTCCATACACGTGTGTGTGTGTGTGTGTAGAGTGATTTGTGTGTGTGCGTGAGTCGATACACGTGTGTGTGTGTGTGTGTGTGTGTGTATAACATCCACCAAGTGGAGGTACTTTAGTGTAAAGTCACGAAGCTGAATGAAAACACCCAAGAGGGAATGTATGTCTCCTGATTATCTATAATGACTTCTGCTTGACCACAGAAAATAGACTTTTAGGACATTACTAGTTCAGGTGACAGAAATATACATTTTAATTTTGTTGCTAAATCATCTAAGCACAAAGAAAATTTGAGTCCAGTCAGATGGGGTCAGTAAAACTAAAAAGCCCAAAATGTCTAGGTTTAAAATTTGAAATTTAACCTAAACCTCGATGATGTTAATAGGGCAAGATATATTTGTTGGTCATATAAGATTATTTTTAATATCAAGCCATCAGATCCAAACTGTGAGAATGATACACATAATTCTTCAGCGAGTTTCAGAATTGCAAAGAAACTTAGGGGACTGGGCCGGGAAAGACTGTCACTTACTACTTTAAAATAACTGTGATTTTCTTCTATTGTCTGTGTGGTGGCTTTCTGACATTTTTCTCTTTGAAACTTATAATCTGTCTTACTGAAATGATAGATTTTAGATGAGTCAAGGTCCGAAATTAGCAGGAAAGGGCAGAGACTAAATGAAACTTTTCATCACTTGTGATTGGAAATGTTTCCCATCTGACTATCCATCTTATAAAAATCTTAATTCAACACAAATTTATGTTCCGAAAGTAAGATGGATCTAAAAAATATTTTAATATATATTCAATCTGCAAGAAAACGTTGATTTTAATAAGACTGCCACCTTAGCTTTTCTGCATTATAGCATAAGCTGTAATATGTGTAAACTTGTTTTCCTTGTTTATAGTTTAGTTGTTTTAAAGTAGTCTCCTAAGACACATACACCTGTAAAGACTTTACTGTTATGACAGCTTTAAAGAGCTGGATTAAAAAAAAAAAAACTGTTAACTCAAACATTTATTCTTACAGAAGACTTAGAAAACCCAATCTTTTCTAAAACTTATATTGACAAATCTCACTGTTTTCTATCTTTCTCAATTTAATTTTTAGATGGCTGGATTTCACAGAATTTTTTGTCACTTAGGTAGTAAGTGGAAGGGAATATTATCTCAACCTCACTGAAGTTTAATAGGGTAAATTTCTGTCACATCAGCAGAGATAGACTACAAAATAAGGACTTTGGGAACTAATTACAGTTAATATTTATTGAGCGTTTACAACCTTAGGCACTGGGTTCAGACAGATAAGTCATTTAACCAACATGACAACAGCAGGTGCTTCTATTAACATCTTTATTTTATGGATAAGGAAATCCAGTCTTAGTGCTTAAGTCAATAGTTCTCAAACTTTGGTGTGTATCACAATCACCACGAGAACTATTAAAGGATATGAGGTCTAGGCCTCTTGAAATAGTGGAAGGCCTGGACTTTGCATTTTTACCAAGCTCCCCAGATGCTTCTGAATGCCACCAAAGAGAACCATTAGCTTAAGTATCTTGCCTAAGGTAATAAATGGCAGAGCTGATATTTAAACCCTAGGTGATAAGATGCCAAAAATTTATGCTCTTAACTAACATCCTGTCAGTCTCCATTTGTATTTACTCACTCTTCCAAATTACTAGGATTACTAGGATGTCTAGTTTCTGAAAAAGAACAAATATCTAAATGACCTCCTCCTCCTTTGAACAAAATGAACCAATGGTCTCTCATAGTATATAGGTTTTCTAATTAACTCTAAAATAAAGAAGTGTAAAAAAAAAATATATATATATATATATATATATATATATATATATATATATATATATATATATATATATATAGTATTTTGGTAAATTGCCTCTGTAAATTTTCTAGCAGGAACAGGGTAAAGGTATTGCAGAAGTCATTTCTATATTGGAAGTGTGGTTAAAGCTGATGAATTCTGAGATGGCTGAACACTGGCGGGTCTACAGACCTGGGAGACTATATGTGACATCTCTGCAGCTTATAACACAATAAAATGAATTTTCAATAATGTGCTTCCCTTACACACTGGACATTCAAATACTTTACACTATTGGGTATAAAATGAAGCTAAACATTAACATTAATGGTTTAACACAGAAACTGTTTACTTTGCAGCTCTTACTATAAATCTGTTTTGAAAACAACATAATGGAGCAGCAGCCCTGAACCTCACGTCAAGTACTTTCCCCATGAGAGACACTGATAACAACTACAAGTGTAGTTAAGTTTTTGTTTTTCTGGCCCATAAAAAAATTTTTTTTTTTTTTTTTTCCTGTGCTTGGAGTAGAAAATGCTTTTCAGACAGTTTTGGGGAAGATACTGAAAAAGCTCTGATTTACTTTTATGGACATATGACTATAGCATCCCCTGCTGATGACTGCTGGGATTAAAGTGCATGCGATGCTGACCTCAGAATTCACAGTTGCTCAAGCCGTGTCACTTCACTGGTGAGGCAGAGCAATAATGCTACCGCAACTTGTCTTATCTGACCTTTAGACCACTGTTAGGTGTTTAGGTTTTCTTTGAAATTCTAAATCCTCAGCTTCCATTGGATTGTTGATCCTTTTTGTGACCTGTTGGTAATGTGTTCATTCATTAATTCGTTTATTCAACAAATATTTATTGAGTGCCCCCTCTGGCTGGAGATACTCTAGATGTCTGTGATATAGGTGTGAACCAAGCAAAGCTCCTTCCCTCATGGCTTACATATTAGGATGTTGGAGAGGGATAGAGACAGAGATGAAGAGAGATGAAGATGGAGAGAGAAAGAAGACAAAGACAGGTGTATACGTAGTAAGTCAGGTGGTGATAAGCATTATGGGGAATGAAAATAGAAGCAAGATAGCAGAAGAAGCAAATGCAGGAGGGGGGGTTGAGAGCTTCTTTTTTTTATAGGCTGATCTGTATTTTGTGGGGGTTTTTTCTTCCCATCCTTTGAAAGAATGCACTAACATAAGCAAAAAGGATACAACATCTGTTTCATAACACAGCTGCACTTTAGGAAATGTACCAACTACATCTACATAATTTTGCCTCTAGCAGAAGACCTCAAAGTTCTCCCACAGTGATGAGAATAATAATAAGTCCCAATCAGAAGTCAGAGCACAAAGCTGAGTCAGGGGTAGGCCACCCACAGGTGAGGAATGAAATGAGAGGCATATCTGCCTGTGGAGGTGCAAGGCATGTTTTTAGAAAAACATTTACATTCAAAATAAATGCATCGATCTTTGCTTTGCATCAGAGCTACATTTGAAGTTGTTTTTAAGACCAAGCTCTTTTTCTTTCTTTCTCTTTGAAAAATCAGAATTGTTTGTCACAAAGCTAGTGGAACAGAGCACTGTAAAAATGATACAAGGTCACAGCTGTTTGCACATTGCATTTCAAAATCTGAAACCATGTTATTACAATCCCATTCTTAATGTGAACACATCTGCACAATGGATAAGGATGACTTTCAGCTTTACCCCTATTTCTGGCCCCTGTCCTAAGACCACCCAGGTAGCTATGGCCCACCCTGACCATGTCTGCTGGTCAGAGGAGAGAGATTACTTGTGTGAAGTTCATATGAGCCAAATCTCAGAGCAACAGAATGAATAATTTCTGTTTCCAGGTGTGTTAAATCAAGAAAGAGAAAAATCAGTTGAATTTATTCAATAGCATTGATCAGTAGAAAGAAATCTGGTTAGAAAATGAGAATCCATTATGAGGAGAAAGATGGAAGACACAGCCAGGACATTGACCGCCTTTCATCCCTCTGCCTCTCCCAAGGCAAACGCCAACTTTGAATCAGTCAAAGCTTCTGCCTTTATACCCAGGCTGCTATGCATGCTCAAGAAAAATCGCATACTTTTAGGCGAATGGGAATATGACAAATTCATGGTCCTCAAAATAGCCTGGAAAATGGTCCTCAGAATAGCCTGGAAAATTCTCACTATGTTTCTAGTCAATTCTATATCCTATTTTTAACCTTGGCTTCTCTCCGCAACTGATGACCTCATCAGACCTTATCACAACCTTCCTCTCAGGAGAAGAGCTACCTTCTCATTAGAGGCAGAAACAGAGACCACCTGGTTGTTCTTCCCCAATCTTGCTGACACTTACATCACCTACAAATGTATCAGCATCTGTTCAGTTCTTCCTTATCCCCTCCTCCTTCGGTGGCAGAGGTCTTAGTCTAGCTGTTCTAGATGACACTTTCTCCAGTCCTCCCATATTCTCAGTGAACTTGCGGTATCACTCATCCACCTAACCTTCCATTCCCTCTGCCTACTGGCTTTCTGAGGCCCTGTGCAATAGGGTAAATCAATGGGCTTTGAGGTTTATAGTTGCAGAGTTTCTGCACAAGTTGCAAAATTTCTCTCAAACTCAGTTTCCTCATCTGTCAACTGGGGATCAGGATATCTCTCCACAGGGGTTTTGTAAGGATTAAGTGACATAATATGCAAAGCACTTGGATCATAGCAAGTATTCAAAGAAAAGATGGCTTTTATTATTGCTTGTCTTACTTCTACTGCAGCATACTACCAGTTTTTGCAACAGTCTTTTCAATGCATGCTTACTTATATTTCCAATTTTATCCTTACAAAAGCTTATAATGTAAGCAGGACAGAAGTAGAAATGGATTCAAACTAATAAAGTTGCTTTCTCAAGGTCACAGAAATAGGTGCTGGTGAAACTGGGACTCAAAATTTGATTCTCTGAATCCTGCTTCAATGTGTGTGCACCTACATTTTCTGCCTTTTTTAGTGTCTGATTCCTTATGGGGAGTATGCTACTGTCTGTGAATTTTGGACTCATTTGAACTTAGGAGCTAATGAGCTGCTATCATTATAAAATAAAGCTTGTATCTCTCTGTGCAGATATCATTTGTGTTTTTCTTTGTATTGTGGGTTACATACAAGTTCGTTGTTCTTAATGTATGCAAAGTGGGATAGGCACTAATTGCATTACCTGAAGTAAAGACTACAGCTCTGTGAGGTTAAGAAAACTACAATAGATTTTATATAATGCCTTGTGAACAAAACTCCAAACACTTCTTACAAAGACTATATAACATATGGTTTAGGATCCATTTGAATTTGCAAGTGTAAAAAAAACATCCAGGGAAAGAAAATTTATGGATTTTTTTTTCTTCAGCCATTCTTTATTTTATAGATTTGAGGTTTAGGAGAAATTTTGAGAAGTCAACTAGTTCAGTTGGCTGTTTTCAAGAGTATATTTAGGTCACTTGAATTTCAAGATACTTTACAGTTTATGTAAACATCTTACATCAGTATGAAATCACTTTTTGGGAATGGTTTCTTTATTCCATTTGGGGAAAAATAACTATTTATTTTTTGAACTATTAGAATAAAGACTGACCCAGTGAATGAAGAATCAGGAATACATAAGAAGGTCCTGGCATAAATTTAAACACAGAAAACAGAATTCTTAAGGAGTTGTAAGAATCAAAGTACTTATTCCCCTAGCTGCTGGGAGAGTTGGAATTGCTGTGGCTAAGGAAAACTGCCTCATTTAATATTATACCTGGTCCTGGGGGCAGCCCACATCCAGTAGCCAATAAATAGGGTTGTATAAAGGCCTGGCCTTCTTGCCCCAATTCAAAATGGCATGGAAATGTGTCAAAGAGAAATAGTACCAGACACATGTTAAATGTAGCAAGACAGATTTTATTCAGACTACTGCACTAGAGGAGATTAACTCCAGTATAAATGAAGCTCAGTTCCAACTAAGAAAAAGGTAACTAAGTTTTAAAATGGAGAACAAGGAGAGAATGAAAATGGGCTAGAGGAAGTGAAAAAAAAGGGGAACCAAAAAGTGAATGGGGGCCTACAGGGAAATAAAAGTTTAAAAAGGGAGATAAGTGGAAAATTGCTGAAAATGGTTTGGCAATTTGGGTAAGGATGGTGTGCGTTTTGTGGTCTGTCAACACTGCATTTTCTTGAGCAAAGACTCAGCACAGGTACTGGGAACACGGCCTAGTGCAGGTAGAAGCCAAGCCAAAGCTTTGAGCAACCTTTGTGCTGTGTGAGAGATCACAGTTCACAAGGTAATCCTCATTTCCAATACTCCTTTTTGGGATGACTGGGCATCCATTGAGACTGCAGTGAAGCATGACTTCTGCCTCTACACAATCTGGCCTCCCCTCACTCTCCTGTCTTCCACAGGTATTGATCTCAAGGTCTCTAATCAACATCTGACATGCTAGTCTCCATCTGAAGCTATTTCTGGGGGAATCTAGCTTCTAACAATGTGCTTCTCATAACAGTAGTCCCTTGACTGTTCACAAATTTGAAATAGATGATTCTTTATTCTCTCCAAACATATCTTGCTATATAAGTCAAACATCATTATAACCTTAAAAGTTATACCAGCTATAAGATTGTGGCCCTTCATTTTAGCTAAAAAGTTATGGTTTATTTTGGCTGACACATTATAAAGTCATTTATGTGTAAATTTCTACACATTCTACATTTGAAATTTTGTTTTTTGCTATAATGATCTATTCTATCTTTGAATAACTGAAATGGATCAATGGTTCAAAGGTTATCTACTAAATCATAAATATAAAGAGAGGCATCACAACATAAATGCTGCAATTCAACATTATAAATACAAATATATTACATTTTAAGTACAGAATTAATTGGATGGCCACAGCAAATTAATCTGGCCATGATGCTTTTAAACAAGCAATCAAAAACAGTGCTGACAGGAAGAACTCTATATATGAAAATTGGATTTTATTGGACCAGTGGTCCATCTATCTCTACTTTTGGAACATTGTTTGTATTGGAAATTTGTTTGGAAATTTGGAAATTGGAAATTGTTTGGAAATTTGTCAAAAAACATCATGAAATCATTGAAGCTATTGCATAATTGTCAAACAAAAAGCACAGAGATCTCGCTTGTCAACCAAATTAGTTGTTTTTACAAGAAGTGAAAAACATTGCTTTCTTGCGTGTAATTGATGAATTTAGTTTCAAAACAGAAACAGACCCAAAGTTTGACTCCTTGAACAAGAATCATAATATTTCCCCCAAAAATTTAAAAAAAAAAAATGGATAGTTATGGATAAACTTTAACTTCAGAAAGAATGGAACAGAAGCAATTGTTAAAATTTATTTTATTATATAGCACTACAGGCATCAATTTATATTAAAGTGCTGACTGTCAAGAATTACTCTTTCAGATAGATAGCCTTACAGTGAGACAAATCCTTGATATGCAGAGAACGAATGAGTTCCTGGCATGTGAGAGGTAAGTGTTCTATGAGATCATGTTTTCTTTATTATGAAACCCCCATGTTATAGAAGATGTCATTTTTAACTTTGGTAATGATTACTTTGTGAACCTGAATGAAGCTTGGAAAAGGTGTACTGGCATTAACACTGAAGAAATACCATTTATATGGAGGCAACAAGGATGACCATATCTATCAGAAGTCAGTTTTATTCACAAAGTGTGCTTGGTATCCAATAGAACACTTCTCGGGGTTATTTCTATGTTGAAGGAAAACGTAAATGTTATGAATGTGAGAAAATTTTAGCCATGTAATATAGGTATTTTCAACATTCTGGAAAGAAGAAAAAAGCAACAATCTTATATGAAGTTTTATTTTTTTTCTACTCTGAAGTGCATAGAAAAATATTCATATTTTTTTCTGTCATCCAAACTTTTAAAAACAGATTCTTTTAACACATATGCCTCTTTTGGCATCACCCCATTTCCCTGCAATCCAATTATAGTAAAACAAAGAATATTTTACATTTCTATCTCTCTGTTTTCTTATCTCCTGTTCTTTCTATAGCCCACTACAATAAGGTTTCCATTTACACTCCTCACTGAAACCACTTTTGCCAATGACAGACTGTCTTCCATCTCAGCAAGTTCAAGAATAACATTTTCAGATATCTCAACAAATTTTTGCCAGTTGAATTCCTGCTTTTTTTCATATACCTATGTTTAATAAATATATATAATTTATATTATAGATAACATAAATAAAAAATATATAATGTGAAAGGCTTGTAACAAAACACAGTCATTCTTTATCTAAACTCCCCACTCCTTATTCCCATTTTCAGAGAAAAATACTTTTGAATTATTGTTGTTTCTTCTTATATTTGTCTTTATAAAAACTATTATTCTCAGTTTTTCCATTTAATACATTACTTATTGATTTTATACTATTAATGGGCAAATGACCCGAATAGACATTTTTCCAAAGGAGATATATGAATAGACAACAGACACATGAAAATATGGTCAGCATCACCTGTCATTGGGAAAATGCAAATCAAAACTACAATGAAATGTTCCCTCATGCCCGTTAGAAGGCCAACCGTCAAAAAGCCAAGAGATAGCAAATGGTAGCAAAGAAGTGGGGAAAAGAGAAGCGTTGTGCACTGTTGGTTGGAATGTAAATCAAAACAGCCACTATGGAAAACAGTGTGTCCATCAATGAACAGATGGATAAAGAAATTGTGGTGTGTATATATATACACAATGGAATACTATTCAGCTATAACAAAGAATGAAATCTTGCCATTTGCAAAAATATGGATGGAACCTGAGGGCATTATGCTAAGTGAAATAAGTGAGACAGAGAAAGACAAAGACATTTATATATGAAATCTTAAAAAAGGAGAAAGAAAAAACTTATAGAAAAAGAGATCAGACTTGTGGTTACCAGAGGTGAGGAGTAGGAAGGAGGAGTAATTGAAGGAATGCGGTCAAAAGGTATAAACTTGCAGTTGTAAAATAAAGAGATAATTACTAGGCATGTAATGTACAACATGATGACTGCTGTGTGTTATATGTGAGAATTGTCCAGAGAGTAAATTCTAAGAGTTCTCACCACAAGGAAAAAAATTTTATTTTTCTTTTTGTTGTGTCTATATGAGAAGATGGATGCTAACTAAATGTACTGAGGTAATCATTTCACAATATATGTAAGTCAAACCATTAAACTTTTACAATGATGTAAGTCAGTTATATCTCAATAAAACAGGGGGGAAAAACCACACATGAATGATAGAGGTCCTTCTCAGTGATTTTTAAACACATTGGATTATTGATCCCTTTTAATTTGAAGACATCTATCTGAAGCTCTCTGTTGTTCTTTAATCTCTGATTGTTCTCTATGCCTGTTGTACAGCTGTGCACCCAGGACTCCCTTCACTATCGTTTTGTGAGCTCCTTGTACCATACTTGTGTGAGATCCACTGGTTCCTAGACCCTTTCTCTTTCTCTTTCTTATTTTACTTTACTGTTTAACGATGCAAAAACTAAACTAGCTCCATGGGAAAGTGTGCATAGGAGGTAAAAATACTTAAGATTGTACATTCTTGAACATGTCTATATTTTAAATTCAGGTTTGATTAAAAATTTTGGTGGTTATAAAAATCTGGGTTGGAGTTGGTTTCCCTCCCCATTTTGAGGGTATTGTGCCATTGTCAAATTTCCAACGTGGTTTAAATAAATCCAATGATTGTCAGATTTCAGATCTTTGGATGTGATGTGTTGTTTTTCTCCTTATCTCTGGAAGATTTTGTAGTATTATCTTTGTCCTGAAATTTTATCATCATTCATCAGTCTTTTGTCATATGTGGTTTATTTTGTGAAAAATATTTTAATAACTTTAGAAGTAAATTTAATTTTACATCACAGAATTAGTTCAGAGTTTGAAGGGATGACACATTTCTCATGCAGACAGCTACCTAAAACTTTGGAGAAAATGTGACCGATTTTACTTGCTAGTCAGTTTACAAGGAAGAGCAGGCAATATACCCTAATAAAGGGGGGGATGTCTGATTTATACAGAATACTGAGACGTGGTTCTTTCAACTTTCCCCAGCTCTCCTCCTCCACACCTTCTCCATCTCTCTCTACCCTCAAATCCATCATGTCCTATATGCTTGATGTCTCAACTTAGTCTTACTATTTTCTCCACTCTGCTTCATTACCATCACATTTGAATTGGTAAGTTCACCTAGAGGCTACATCTCACAGGAGATTGAAAATAAATCAGTACAGGCAGTTTTCCTCTTGAAATTTTGGCTGACCTAACATTTTACAAGACAGTTGGACCCTCTTTCTGGGTCAGATCAGTCCTTCCTGTTGTTTGTACAGTTTCTACTTTTCCTAGAGCTCTAAAAACTAATAAAAATTCTCTGTTTACACTTTTATTTAAACTGAAAGAAATACACATTTACTTCATGGATAGGGTTGTATATAAGCAGAAGAAACAGAATAGCTACATATTTCAGTTTGAAGATTTTATGCTTTAATGTCATGCTCTGATTCTCAAAAACAAGTTCATTATTTACTTTTGGGCAGTTCCACTCTTAGTTCAAACAAATCAGTAAGTTAATCAGTTATTCACGTTACTGATTATGGAGAACTTGTGGCGTATTTTATTGGTTGGGAAATTTTTGATCCCAAGATATTTTGAGAATTTTTTTGATAAAGGAATGCTGTGTGACAAAAAGAACTAAGCAGACTGGGTTAAAGCCCCTACCTGCTAGCCCCTCTGGGGACATTTAGTATTTGTGTGACCTTCTGTAAATTATTTAGCCTCTCTGGTTGTTTGTGGATGCATTTATATCATGAGATTATACTCTCCTGAACTGAAGTGATACCGTGAGGTCCTTCGTGATCCTCAAAGTTCTGATTTGATATCCTTCAAGTGATAAAAATTATAAGAAACTTAGGAAGGCTAAAAACTGACTATGGTTTTAAAGAAAGGAAGAAATGATTGTTTTATTGGATACTTGTGGATAGACTGGTTTATTATGTTGAGAAATTTGATTTCTACGATTCCAAAACTTTTTCTGACATTTTGTTTAATTAGCTACCTGTGAAATAGGTCTGTAGTGCATTAAATATCACCACAGAAATCTTTAAAAGTGGTCTTGATATGGGTGGGGGTTTTTTCCCCTACATTTGATCAGAGTGCAGAAATCTGAACCATGTAATGCCTTGAGAGCTTTTTGAGCTCTGTTACTCCCTAAATCTATTTAAAGTAATAAAAACAAAACCCATATAATTTTTCATATCTAAAAGAATTGACTTTACTGAGGCCTTCACATCCCCAGAGATTTACTGGCTAATCCCACTCTTATTCTATTTACACATCTCTTATTTATATTCAATCTGAAGTGATTTAGGCATAATTTTTTTCTCTCGCAGAATAGTTATCTCTTGAGTCTATTCTTAAAATGGAATAAAACAAGATGATTACACCAAACCCGAAATGCACTGTGCATGAGGAAAATATAAATCCCTCGAATTTAAGAGTTAAAGGGATCTGGTATACGGTAAGAAGAAGAGTGGGTATTGCAAATCAGTGTGACTTTTTTGCGAAGCATTTATTTTTCAGTTTTGCAAATACAAACCCATAAGATGAGAACTCAATCATAATACATCTCTG
The DNA here is from genome assembly GCF_000442215.2 of Lipotes vexillifer. Taxonomy (NCBI): domain Eukaryota; kingdom Metazoa; phylum Chordata; class Mammalia; order Artiodactyla; family Lipotidae; genus Lipotes; species Lipotes vexillifer. The sequence continues at coordinate 83,816 of NW_006781388.1, read as the reverse complement.
TTTATAAATTTGGGGATCAGCTAATCATTCTTGGAGTTTAGAGTTTCCTTTCTCTGTGATATGGACATGTAAAAGATTTACTGCTTCTATATTAAAGCATTCAGCTGTTAGGTAAAATAATAGCAACGAGGAAGACTCTTCTTTGAATACCCACACCACTGCTTAATCATAATGAGTTACCATAACTACTTGGGCATCCAGTTTTTCCTCTGTAAAATGAAGGGATTCATAGGCTAAACTTACACTCAAGTAATTATTATAATTGAATTGATTATAATAAACAATGTAATTTTATTTTCTGTTTCGTTTCCATGACTTTAGGGTTTTTTTGTTTGTTTGTTTTTTGAGCTTATGTGAAACTTAAGTAATTTTAAATACCAGTTATCTTTTATGAATCAGCAAAGAAATAATACAGTCACAGTGGTCACTCTAGGTGTTTTCTGTTTAAATATATGGCTGTATTTATATTAGACAGTTGAATGTAGAAAACAATGTTTTTTCAAACAAGAATAATTATAAGAATGTCCTCTAGAGGGATCCATTTTATTGCTTTATAGCCACAGGCTTGAAATTGTCCTAAATTTTTGTTTAATACATATTAGAATATTGAAGATTTACTGCCATGACTATTTCATGAAGGGGGGAACAAAATTACAAGTAAATCATGAAAAATTTAAAGAATCTTTTTTTTATAGAGATGAAAGGTCCATTTTATGCAGATAAACATTTTTAATATGGTATGAAACTAATGATATAATAGATTTTCATGGAAAATAAATTTCTTTTCCATACATAATAACTCTTAAAACTCCATTCTTTTATTGGAACTTACAATGCCAGTTAAATTTTAGTCTTAGTTTGATAAACTGTTCCCCAATAAAGTCAAGTCGGGAATTATATATGACAATATTCGGAACAGATTTAACATGGTGGCAATGATGAACTACTGCATCATTTATACATTCTTTGCACATCCCCGGTTATAATTTTTTTTCATTGTTTAAAATAAAACCATTAAAGTTGTGACATATCTAAATAAAACTAAGGGTAAGTATTTTTTAAAGTATATACGTGTAGGTATTGAACAATGTTATTTCTATAATTTAGGAGTCTCTTTGTTTTAATGACACATTTACAATTTTAATTTCTTTTTTTTTTTTTTTTTTTTTTAGTACGCGGGCCTCTCACTGCTGTGGTCTCTCCCATTGCGGAGCACAGGCTCCGGACGTGCAGGCCCAGCGGCCATGGCTCACGGGCCCAGCCGCTCCGCTGCATGTGGGATCCTCCCGGACCGGGACACAAACCCATGTCCCCTACATCGGCAGGCGGACTCTCAACCACTGCGCCACCAGGGAAGCCCTACAATTTTAATTTCTTTGAGGCATTCTTTTAAACCTTTATCTTGCCATTTTTTTTAGTTGTATTAATAAAGTGATCACACATTCTAATAGTAGTGATAAGAAAAATAATGCTAAAGTTTGGTATTTTTGAGTCAAATATATTTTCCTGGTGAATTATATTAAAGTAGTGAAATAAATTTCTACTCCAGTATTGCTTATCTTTCATTAAGCTTTATGTGTATGTACTAGTATATGGAACACAAGGAGTGAGAGCTCTGAAATACATATCCTGAAATAGTTCTTCTCTTTGGTCAAATAGCTTTGAACAAATTTCTCTTTGAAACTTACTTTCGTCACATTAAAAAGAAAGAAAGAAAGAAAGAAAGAAAGAAAGAAAGAAAGAAAGACAAGAAAGAAAGAAAGAAACAAAGCAAAATTTTAAAAATGGTAATCCATGTCTTTCCTATATCCCTTGATTATCTGAATGTCAAATAAGATTGTGCATTCAGAGAAGCTTTTTTTTTTTTTTTTTTTTTTACCCCCCCCCCCCCTAAAATTTTTTTTTTTTTTTTTTTTTTAGTGCCAAGCATACGCCTACCAAAAAAGACTAGTAAAAGGGAAAATCGGAGTTGATTTTGTGTGTCAAAACTTAGTGTAAATTTGACATTGTTGCATAATGGAATTAAGTGTTTATATCCTCGTGTTTGTCAATGTGTGCTTACCAGCAACTAAGTAGCATCTGTCTGTGGAAGTGTCTTGTTACATCTTTTCATTTCTTAACTATAATGTCAACATCCAGAGTTCTATAATTTTTATATATATATTCACCAATATTTGTAAAATTCAGATGAAACAAAAATCTAGTATTTATGTGTGTGATAACTTTTAAAATAGTGTTTTCTTCTGCTATATAACTTGCACTAAGATTACCATAAATAATGTGACAGAGAAGATCATTGTCATTTAAAAATTACTGAAAATTGATGATTCAGTGTCCTTAGGTGACGCTGGCAGCTAACTAAACTGCATTAGAGACATTATTGCAATGTCAATAAGTAGGTTTACTACAATTTCTTTTTTCTGAAAACTTAAAAAGGGAGCTTTTATTGTTGCAAAACTGTTTACCTTTCTTTGGCTTCATACCAAAAATTTTTTTTTTTTTTACCACCACCACCCTCTGCCACCACTTTCCCCCCTTGGTGTCCATACGTTTGTCCTCTACATCTGTGTCTCTATTTCTGCCCATTCAGAGGAGCTTTGTAAACTAAATATATATATATATATATATATACATATATATATATATATATATATATATATATATATTTATTTATTTATTTATTTATTATACATATATATTAAGGTAAGACATCATTAAAAGGCATATGCATCTGTTAGAAAACATTTTGGGTTCACAGGTGAACATTTCAAAAGGCCTTTGTCATCTGTTACCTGTCATCGCTTTGACACAGAGACTGCTCATGGATAAATTTAGATCTATGTCTTAGGTCTTTCTACTGAGGTTTCCTTTTGGTATAAAGAGCACTATAAGTTCATTTTGATTTCATTAAATTTCATGAGTTTTCTCTTCTTTCTAACTGAGGTTTTATCCAGGATTCATTCAATGCATGCCAGAGTTGAAGGCCTTGTTACCAACTTATTGAAAATAAATTGTGCAAATTCCACTTAAAAAACTAGGAAAATAGGAATAGAACAAATTTGAATATTGGAGAAAGGAAATTAATAAATATCAAAAATAAAGTAGCAAAAGTAAAGAAAGAAATAAAATCAACAAATATTTTGGTAAATGCCCATAAATTATACTTCCTATATAAATATGCAAAGAAAAATATGCGAATAGAAAAGAAAAATCAAAAGTACAGTGTTAGGAATAAGAAATGAGATATTGCTATGGATATGGTATGTTAATAAAATTATAGGAGCATATTATAGAAAATATTATAAAAATAGAACTATAATTCTGTAAGAAATGGACAACTTTCTGGTAAAATATAAAACTTCCTAAAAGTAAGAAACTTGAATATATTATTCAAAAAAATTAAAGAATGAAAGCTTCCTAACACTTTTCTAGTTATTGTTGTTTTTTTAACATCTTGATTGGAGTAAAATTGCTTTACAATGTTATGCTAGTTTCTGCTGTATAACAAAGTGAATCAGCTATATGTATACATATATATCCATATCCCCTCCCTCTTACGTCTCCTTGCCACCCTCGCTATGCCAACCCTCTAGGTGGTCACAAAGCACTGAGCTGATCTCCCTGTGCAATGCAGTTGCTTCCACTAGCTATCTGTTTTAAATTTGGTAGTGTATATATGTCAGTGCTACTCTCTCACTTTGTCCCAGCTTACCCTTACCCTCCCTGTGTCCTCAAATCCATTCACAATGTCTGCACCTTTATTCCTGTCCTGTCCCTAGGTTTGTCAGAACCTTTTTTTTTTTTTTTTTGATTCCATATATATGTGTTAGCATAAGGTATTTGTTTTTCTCTTTCTGGCTTACTTCACTCTGTATGACAGACTCTAGGTCCATCCACCTCATTACAAATAACTCAATTTCATTTCTTTTTATAGCTGAGTAATATTCCATTGTATATATGTGCCACATCTTCTTTATCCATTCATCTGTTGATGGGCACTTAGGTTGCTTCCATGTCCTGGCTATTGTACTTAGTGCTGCAATGAACTTTATGGTACATGACTCTTTGAATTATGGTTTTCTCAGGGCATAGTAGAGATTATCCCAGTAGTGGGATGGCTGGGTTGTATGGTGGTTCTCTTTTTAGATTTTAAGGAACCTCCATACTGTTCTCCATAGTGGATGTATCAATTTACATTCCCACCAACAGTGCAAGGGGTTCCCTTTTCCCCACACCCTCTCCAGAATTTATTGTTTGTAGATTTTTTTATGATGGCCATTCTGACTGGTGTGAGGTAATACCTCATTGTAGTTCTGATTTGCATTTCTCTAATGATTAGAGATGATGATAAGCATCCTTTCATGTGTTTGTTAGCATTCTGTATAACTTCTTTGGAGAAATGTTTATTTAGGTCTTCTGCCCATTACTGGATTGGGTTGTTTGGTTTTTTTGAAATGGAGCTGCATGAGCTGCTTGTAAATTTTCGATATTGATCCTTTGTCAGTTGCTTCATTTGCAAGTATTTTCTCCCATTCTAAGGGCTGTCTTTTTGTCTTGTTTATTGTTTCCTTTGCTGTGCAAAAGCTTTTAAGTTTCATTAGGTCCCATTTGTTTATTTTTGTTTTTATTTCCATTTCTCTAGGAGGTGGGTCAAAAAGGATCTTGCTGTGATTTATGTCATACAGTGTTCTTCCTATGTTTTCCTCTAAGAGTTTTATTGTGTCTGTCCTTACATTTAGATCTTTAATCCATTTTGAGTTTATTTTTGTGTATGGTGTTAAGAACTGTTCTAATTTCATTTTTTACATGTAGCTGTTCAGTTTTCCCAACACCAATTATTGAAAAGGCTGTCTTTTCTCCATTGTATATTCTTACCTCCTTATCAAAGACAAGGTGACCATATGTGCATGGGTTTAGCTCTGGGCTTTCCATGCTGTTCCATTGATCTTTCTTTCTGTTTTTGTGCCATTAGCATACTGTCTTGTTTACTGTAGCTTTGTAGTATAGTCTGAAGTCAGGGAGCCTGATTCCTCCAGCACCATTTTTCTTTCTCAAGATTGCTTTGGCTATTCGGGGTCTTTTGCGTTTCCATACAACTTGTGAAATTTTTTGTTCTAGTTCTGTCAAAAATGCCAGTGGTAGTTTGATAGGGATTGCATTGAATCTGTAGATTGCTTTGGGTAGTAGAGTCATTTTCACAATGTTGCTTCTTCCAATCCAAGAACATGGTATATCTTTCCATCTATTTGTGTCATCTTTAATTTCTTTCATCAGCGTCTTATAGTTTTCTGCATACAGGTCTTCGGTCTCCTTCAGTAGGTTTATCCCTAGGTACTTTATTCTTTTTGTTGCAGTGGTAAATGATAATGTTTCCTTAATTTCTCTTTCAGATTTTTCATCATTAGTGTATAGGAATACAAGAGATTTCTGTGCATTAATTTTGTATCCTGCAACTTTACCAAATTCAGTGATTAGATCTAGTTGTTTTCTGGTAGCGTCTTTAGGATTCTCCATGTAGAGTATCACGTTATCTGCAAACAGTGGCAGCTTTAGTTCTTCTTTTCCAATTTGTAATCTTTTTATTTCTTTTTCTTCTCTGATTTCTGTGGCTAAAACTTCCAAAACTATGTTGAATAATAGTGGTGAGAGTGGGCAACATTTTCTTGTTCCTGATCTTAGTGGAAATGGTTTCAGATTTTTGCCATTGAGAATGATGTTGACTGTGGGTTTGTCACATATGACCTTTATTATATTGAGGTATTTCCCTCTTTGCCTATTTTCTGCAGGGTTTTTATCATAACTGGGTGTTGAATTTTGTTGAAAACTTTTCCTGCATCTATTGAAATGATCATATGGTTTTTCTCCTTCAGTTTGTTAATATGGTGTATCACATTGATTGATTTTGCATACATTGAAGAATCCTTGCATTCCTGGGATAAACCCCACTTGATCATGGTGTATGATCCTTTTAATGTACTGTTGGATCGTGTTTGCTAGTATTTTGTTGAGGATTTTTGCGTCTATGTTCATCAGTGATATTGGCCTGTAGTTTTCTTTTCTTCTGACATCTTTGTCTGGTTTTGGTATCACGGTGATTGTGGCTTTGTAGAATGAGATTGGGAGTGTTCCTCCCTCTGCTCTATTTTGGAAGAGTTTGAGAAGGATAGGTGTTAGCTCCTCACTAAATATTTGATAGAAATTGTCTGTGAAGCCATCTGGTCCTGGGCTTTTGTTTGTTGGAAGATTTTTAATCACAGTTTCAATTTCAATGCTTGTGATTGGTCTGTGTATATTTTCTATTTCTTCCTGGTTCAGTCTCAGAAAGTTGTACTTTAATAAGAATTTGTCCATTTCTTTCAGGTTGTCAATTTTATCGGCATATAGTTGCTTGTAGTCATCTCTCATGATCCTTTGTATTTCTGCAGTGTCAGTTGTTCCCTCTTTTTCATTTCTAATTCTGTTGATTTGAGTCTTCTCCCTTTTTTTCTTGATGAGTCTAGCTAATGGTTTATCAATTTTGTATATCTTCTCAATGAACCTGCTTTAAGTTTTTTATTTATCTTTGCTATTGTTTCCTTCATTTCTTTTTCATTTATTTCTGATCTGATCTTTATGATTTCTTTCCTTCTGCTAACTTTTTGGGGTTTTTTGTTCTTCTTTCTCTAATTGCTGTAGGTGTAAGGATAGGTTGTTTATTTGAGACTTCTCTTGTTTCTTGAGGTAGGATTGTATTGCTATAAAATTCCCTTTTAGAACTGCTTTTGCTGCATCCCATAAGTTTTGGGTTGTTGTGTTTTCATTGTCATTTGTTTCTAGTTATTTTTTGATTTCTCCTTTGATTTCTTCAGTGATCTTTTGGTTATTTAGTAGCATATTGTTTAGCCTCTAAGTGTTTGTATTTTTCACTGTTTTTTTCCTGTAATTCATATCTAGTCTCATAGTGTTGTGGTCAGAAAAGATACTTGGTATGATTTCAGTTTTTAAAAATTTACCAAGGCTTGATTTGTGACCCAAGATATGATCTATGTTCCATGAGCACTTAAGAAGAAAGAGTATTCTGTTATTTTTGGATGGAATGTTCTATAAACATCAATAAAGTCCATCTTGTTTAATGTGTCATGTAAAGCTTGTTTTTCCTTACTTATTTTCATTTTGGATGATCTGTGTCCTAGATGAAACTGGGCTTTTAAATTCCCCTACAATTATTGTGTTACTGTCAATTTCCCCTTTTTATGGCTGTTAGAATTGGCCTTATGTATTCAGGTGCTCCTATGTTGGGTTCATAAATATTTACAATTGTTATATCTTCTTCTTGGATTGATCCCTTGGTCATTAGGTAGTGTCCTTCTTTGTCTCTGGTAATAGTCTATATTTTATAGTCTATTTTGTCTGATATGAAATTTTCTACTCCAGCTTTCTTTTGATTTCCATTTGCATGGAATATCTTTTTCCATCCCCTCACTTTCAGTCTGTATGTGTCCCTAGGTCTGAAGTGGGTCTCTTGTAGACAGCATATATGTGGGTATTGTTTTTGTATCCATTCAGCCAATCTATGTCTTTTAGTTGGAGCATTTAAATCAGTTAATTTAAGGTAATTATTGATGTATATATTCCTATTACCATTTTCTTAAGTGTTTTGTGTTTGTTTTTGTAGGTCTCTCCTTCTCTTGTGTTTCCAGCCTAGAGAATTTCCTTTAGCATTTGTTGTAAAGCTGGTTTGGTGGTGCTGAATTCTCGAAGATTTTGCTTGTCTGTAAAGATTTTAATTTCTCCATTGAATCTGAATGAGATCCTTTTTGGGTGAAATAATCTTGGTTGTAGCTTTTTCCCTTTCATTGCTTTAAATATATCCTGCCACTCCCTTCTGGCTTGCAGAGTTTCTGCTGAAAGATCAGCTGTTAACCTTATGGGGATTTCCTTGTATGTTATTTTAGGCTTTTCCCTTGCTGTTTTAATATTTTTTTCTTTGTAGTTATTTTTTGATAGTTTGATTAATATGTGTCTTGGCATGTTTCTCCTTGGATTTATCCTGTGGGACTCTGCCATTCTTGCACTTGATTGACTATTTTCTTTCTCATGTTAGGGATGTTTTCAGCTATAATCTCTTCAGATATTTCCTCAGACACATTCTTTTTCCCTTCTTCTTCTGGGACCCCTATAATTAGAATGTTGGTGCATTTAATGTTGTCCCAGATGTCTCTGAGACTGTCCTCAATTCTTTTCATTCTTCCTTTATATTTTGCTCTGTGGTAATTATTTCCATTATTTTATCTTCCAGGTCACTTATCCATTCTTCTGCCTCAGTTATTCTGCTATTGATTCCTTCTAGATAATTTTTACTTTCATTTATTGTGTTGTTCATCACTGTTTGCTCTTTAGTTCTTCTAGGTCCTTGTTAAACGTTTCTTGTATTTTCTCCATTCTATTTCCAAGATTTTGGTCATCTTTAGTATCATTACTCTGAATTATTTTTCAGGTAGACTGTCTATTTCCTCTTCATTTGTGTGTTCTGGTGGGTTTTGAGTTTGCTCCTTCATCTGCTGCATGTTTCTCTGTCTTCTCATTTTGTTAAACTTATTGTATTTGGGGTCTCCTTTTTTCAGGCTGCAGGTTAGTACTTCCCATCGTTTTTGGTGTCTGCCTTCAATGGGTGAGCTTGGTTCAGTGGCTTGTGTAGGCTTCCTGGTGGAGGGGACTGGTGCCTGTTTTCTGGTGAGTGGGGCTGGATCTTATATTTCTGGTAGGCAGGGCTGCCTCCAGTGGTGTGTTTTGGGGTTTCTGTGACCTTTTATGATTTTAGGCAGCCTTTCTGCTAGTGGGTAAGGTTGTGTTCCTGTCTTGCTAGTGGTTTGGCAAGAGGCATCCAGCACTGGAGTCTGCTGGTTGTTGGGTGGAGCTGGGTCTTAGCATTGAGACAGATATCTCTGGGAGAGCTCTCACAGTTTGATATTACATGGGGCTGGGAGGTCTCTGGTAGTCCACTGTCCTGAACTCGGCTCTCTCACCTCAGAGGCTCAGGTCTGACAACAGGCCAGAGTACCAAGACCCTGTCAGCCACACCACTCAGAAGAAAAGGGAGAAAAAAAGAAAGAAAAAAAATAGTAGGGCTTCCCTAGTGGCGCAGTGGTTGAGTCCACCTGCCGATGCAGGGGACACAGGTTTGTGCCCTGGTCCAGGAAGATCCCACATGCCACGGAGCGGCTGGGCCCGTGAGCCATGGCCACTGAGCCTGTGCGTCCAGAGCCTGTGCTGCACAATGGGAGAGGCCACAGCAGTGAGAGGCCCGCGTACCACACACACACGCACACAAAATAGTAAATAAAAAAATATAAAAATAAAATAATAATAATAAAAAAAGAAGAAGAGCACAACCAAAGCAATAAACAAACCACCAATTATACCATGTGTTAAAAACTATATTAAGATAAACATAAAAATCAGAAATAAATCAGTTGCAGAGAGCAAACCCCAAGTCTACAGGTGCTCCCCAAGTCCACCTCCTCAATTTGGGATGATTCATTGTCTATTCAGGTATACCACTGATGCAGGGTATACCAAGTTGATTGTGGGGTTTAATCTTCTGCTCCTGAGCCTGCTGGGAGAAATTTCCCTTTCTCTTCTTTGTTTACACAGCTTTTGGGTTTCAGTTTTGGTTTTGGCCCCACCTCTGTGTGTAGGTCACCCTCAGGCATCTATCTGTTCCCACCCAGACAGAGGGGGTTAAACAGTGGCTGATTAGGGGGCTTTTGCTCATTCAGGCTGGGGTGGAGGGAGGGGTACTGTAGTTATAATTAGAAAGCGAGGTGAGCCTGCGGAGGCAGATGCCAGCGCAACGTCACAACAGCCTGAGGTGCACCATTTGTTCTCCCAGGGAACTTGTCCCTGGATCACGGGACCCTGGCAGTGGCATACTGCACAGACTCCCGGGGCGGGGGGGCTGGGCATGTGTGTGGATAGTGACCTGTGCTTTTGCACAGGGTTCTTGGTGGCTGCAGCAACAGCGTTAGCGTTTCATGCCTTTCTCTGGAGTCCAAGCCGATAGCCACGGCTTGTGTCTATCTCTGGCACTAGTTTAGGTGGTGTTCTGAATCCCCTCTGCTTGAGCACCCCAAAACAATGGTCTCTTTCCTCTTAGGCAGCTCCAGACTTTTTCCCGGACTGCCTCCCGGCTAGCTGCGGTGCACTAGCCCCCTGCAGGTTGTGTTCACGCCACCAACCCCAGTCCTCTCCCTGTGTTCCGACTGAAGCCCGAGTCTCAGCTCCCAGCCCCGCCTGCCCCGGCGGGTGAGCACACAAGCCTCTCGGGCTGGTGAGTGCCGGTCGGCACCGATCCTCTGTGCGGGAATCTCTCCGCTTTGCCCTCCGCACCCCTGTTGCTGTGCTCTCCTCCGTGGCTCTGAAGCTTCCACTCTGCCCACCCCCAGTCTCTGCCAGTGAAGGGGCTTCTTAGTGTGTGGAAACTTTTCCTCCTTCACAGCTCCCTCCCAGAGGTGCAGGTTTCATCCCTATTCTTTTGTCTTTGTTTTTTCTTTTTTCTTTTGCCCTACCCAGGTACGTGGAGAGTTTCTTGCCTTTTGGGAAGTCTGAGGTTTTCTGTCAGTGTTCAGTAGGTGTTCTGTAGAAGTTGTTCCACATGTAGATGTATTTTTTATGTATTTGTGGGGAGGAAGGTGATCTCCACATCTTACTCCTCTACCATCTTGAAGGTACCCTCTCTACTGTTTTTGTTCAGTTATTTTTCCCTGGTAAAATATGCTTTTTATTTATTCTTTTTTTTACTGATTCTTCCTAATAGAAAGAATATTTCTTTTAAATAACCTCAATGACCTCTAACAGTAATTTTTGCTTCAAGTCACTTACTGACTGCTACTCTAAAGGAAAAATTTGGAAGATTTTCTATGAGTTATGAGCCTAGAAAGTCTTATGAGCAAATATAGGTATCATCTCTATCTTATGGATAAATTTTAAAATAAATTGCATGCTATTTAAAAAATATAGCATTCTCAGACCAACACATTAAGCTTTTGTTGCTTATTTCCTTATTTGACACAGAAACTTCCATAGAACTTTTTGAAACAGAATAATGAATTCTATTTTGAAAGTATGAACTTTCATTCTGCTTTATGAAATAGTAGTTAGTTAACCTGGCTTTGTATTATCTCTAGATCAAAGAGATAACTGACTTTTTAGTCTCTAATAGAATATAAATAATCATGCCTTAACGTGCTCTTTAAAAAAATACTCTGCTTGATTTTTGTTTCTATAAAACCTCTTTAATTATAGTGTTTCTGTTATTAAATGTACATAACCTATTGAAATTTTACACATTGATTCACTTTCTTAAATAATTCTCTCATTGTAAAATAATGCTAGAATTCTATACAAAATGTTTCAGTTCAATGTACATTCATTATATTCTTCTTGTTCTAAACACATAACTAACAATATAAAGAAAATGAAATCTCAACCATTTTTTAAAAATAAGAATTGTAAATTGTTCCTTAATGCCTTTGAAAGTCATATAGGAGTTGTTTTCAAAAACATAAGCTTTCAAAAACTTTGTGAATTCTAGTATGCTATTTTATTATTATAAGGCAATTTTTTAAATGATTTTTGAATCTTGGAGAAGGGACAAAGCACGTTGTCTCAAGAATTAAATATGCAGATAAATTCAATGGCAGAATGTTTTCTCAGCCCAACCCCTCCTTTTTTCTGCATTTTTGTTCTCAGTAATTGGCATCATTTTATGTCCTTTTGTCCCTGATATCCCAAACCCATAGGTCACCATGTTCTCTTTGTTTCTTGAGTCTGATTTTTCACCTTTTACTCTCAAAGTTGCAGTAGTTTAGGCTTCTGTTCTCTCTCTCTTTCTCTCTCTCTCTCTCTCTCTCTCTCTCTCTCCATCTGGAATAGCTCTTGTCTGTTTACTAATTGTTTGAGAGGTAATTTTTGGACACATCCATGATCTATTGGTTTTATGTAATTTTTAATTGAGTAGCTGTAACCAGGCTTTCTTTTATTGAATAACTCATCTTAAATTTTAGAGTAACTACAGTTGGAATTACAAGCTGCCCCCCTACCAGGTTTCAAGCCAAAAGTATCCTTTCAGGTTTCCTGCCCCACCATGTTCTTTCCTTAGCTCTGGTGGGTCTCCAGGTTGTTAACTGCTTGGCCTGACCCGGTCACTATCTCTAATTAACATTTAAACTTCTCCAAAGACTATAAATAAATAAAAAACTTGCTCATATTATTTCAACTTTAACTAAGCTTTGATATATCTTCTTTATTCCTGTTGGCTTACCTGCTTTCTGACCCTTGATTTGCCTCATTTACTTTTTTAGTACTAAAAATTTCACAGATTATTGGTCAGAAAGATCTGGGTTCCAGTTCAGGCTCTGTCGTTTACTGATTTTAAGACTGTTTTTCAGGTTTTCAGAAAGCTGAATAGTGTACTGAGCCACATTTGTCAATAGTAAATGGGTTAATTGAATCACACATTTTTAGGAAAACTTACCTGGAAAGCATATGTGAATCACCTAGCATAGTACGTGGGTTCACAAAAGTTACTCAATAATTGTTATTTCCTTTCCAATCTTCCACGTGCTGTTTTCTCCATTCTGGTCACTTACCAGTACATTTCTACCCACTGTTGGTGGGTTACTCAATTGGGAATATGTTGTTTGAAACAGATCAGATATAGGAGAAATAAATTATAGCATCAAAGATTTCTTGACCTTTCTGCCTGTACTAACCAGTGAACTCTAATAGATGCTAATAGAATTTGCCTGCCCTGGAAAATTTAATAAAAGCTTGAGGTTATTTCATGTTGATGTGATTAGTCAAGCCAAAATGGATGTTATTTGGTAAATTCTCCTAACCAGTTGGCAAAGGAAGTCTGCATGAGAGGCACTATACAGTTACATTAAATATATCTTGTATAGCCTTACTTAAAGAACATATTAAAGATGGGGAAACTTCTCCTTAGGCAAACTCTTCCAATTTATTGTTGACTGTTGGTAATTATATGCTTGAACAGGAAAATGCATAAAAAGTATGTGAGAAGTTAAATGTAAATAAGAATGCCTATATTTGAAATACAGCTTAAAAATTTGATACATGTTGACTCCTATATGGATAAAATGATCAATTGATTTTTCTCATAAAATACCCTGTGTGATAGTTCTCTTCTTATAGCACATAACAAATATAACTGAATACATATGAGTGTCCAATCACACCTAGAAATCAAGCATGCTCAGAATCTCCTCAGAGAGAAAAACACCCTAAGTCCAAGAATACTTACTGTCCTTTTCTCCACTGAATGCTAAAACTTCTGTGATTGACATGGTCCCCACCTTCTGACACTCTCCTACACCTCATTATCTAGAGCTAGGATGCTCATTTTGTACAAGCTGCACCTTAATCTCTCTAACTTTCACAGGGCCCCCAGCTCCAAAGCCTTTGCTTCCAGCAGCAGGAAGGAGATGAATAGCCTACAGCAAATCATCACCAGTGCCTTCAAATTGAAGTAACTAGCCCTGTGCTCTGAGAGACACGCTTCTGTGAGGGAAGCAAATAACTGAATCTGAGGAGAAGCAGGAGAGGAGGGAGTTGAGGTCACAGAGCCCTGGGCAAGTCGGCTGTGGACATATTGCTGTTGATGTTTTCCTTGTTTTGACTGTAACCCATTTTCTTCTTTCTTACTCTTTTGGAAAATGGCTTCTTTAGTTAGAGAGAGCCCTCAGCCCATGAAAAGTTTCAAGCCAAACTTTATAATCTATTTATTTTCTTTTTAAAAGCTACAAATTATAATCCTATGGAAAAATTGGTTTTTCTATTTATTTTTAATTTTCTAAAAGGAGGGCAAAAATATCATGAAAAGTTATTGTTTTAAACTGTAAACAATCCACTAGCCTGATGTTTCTTGAAAGTGAGGGAACAGACTCAGTTTTATATTATCCTTTATCATTCAGACACTTGTTTCATCTAGTTCTTCCTCCATAAGGTAAAATTTCCATATTTTATGCACTTAGGTTTATTGAAACAAATGGAACCTGAAGATATTGCTACTGCTATTATGTTAAAGTCACAGTGAGTTGCAATGTGAGTAGATATTAAGTACAAATGGGAAGTGAACAAATGGCATAATATTTCTTGCTACAATCTCAAAAAAAGTTGAGTTTTGCCTTCCATATATGTGGAGAATTAAATGTAGTAAAACTCCTATAAAATAACTTCCATATGCCTGGAATTTGGTTATACTGGGAGTCAATGGAAATAGAGTGTCATATTGCAAATAGCAAGGGCTTTCGGAATTAAGCACATTTTGGTTTGAATTCTAGGTATAAATATGCAGGCTATGTAACCCTGGAAAAATTACTTGACCTCTTTGACACTAAATTCTCTTATCTCTCAAAAGTAAGAAACAGAATACAAACTATGGTCCAATATTATTTATGCAAATTAAAAGCATGCCCACAAAACAGCACTGTACATTAACAAAACAATACATATATCAGGAGGTGTATGAAACATATGAAAAGAAATGCTATGTAGAGTGGAAAGGGAATATGGCTTGGGGATGAAGTGGGGAGCAACGAAATAAAATAAAAGGCTTTGCTCACCCTAGTTATGAGAATGCAGTCTGCCTCTTTCTGCAGCCACCCCTGTCATCACGCAATGGGCTCTTGAACAAAGTGGCACAGTGGCAGGGATGGAGGTTCTGCATGGGCTCATCAACATGGACTTCCACTCACCGAGGCCGACCTGGCTGTATCCACTGCTGAGTGACCAGATTGCTGGCAGCAGAGACCAATGTTAAGCCCCGGAAATGGCTCCGTTTCTGGGGTGATCAGCCAGCTACCTGGTGGAAGGTTGATTATATTAGACAGCTTATATCATGGAAGGGGCAGCATTTTGTCCTTACTGGAATATACACTTACTCTGGATACTGATATGCCTTCCCCATATGTAATGTTTCTGTCAAAAATTACCAATTTATAGACTTAAAGAATGCCTTCACTGTCCTGGCATTCCATGCAACATTGCTTCTGATCAAGTAACTCACTTCACAGGACAAGCAGTGCAGCAATGGGCCCATGCTCATGGAATTCAGTGGTGTTACCATGTTCCCCAGCATCCTGAGGTGGCTGTTTTATAGAACAGAGGAATGGACTTCTGAAAACATGGTTACAGTGCCTGTCAGAGGCAGAACCTTTCAAGGCTGAGATAATGTTCTCCAGAAGGCTGTGTAAGCTCTGAATAAGCATCCAATACGTTTTGTCTGATAGCCAGGATTCACGGGTCCATCCAGGAATCACAAGACGGAAAAGAGAATGACATCACTCACTATTACTCCTCGTGACCCACTAGCAAAATGTTTGCTTCCTGTTCCCATAACTTCATGCTCTGCTGGCCTAGAGACTTTTGTTCCAGAGAAATGCTTCCACCGGGAGACACAGCAATGATTCCACTGAACTGGAAGTTAAAACTGACCTCAGCCACTTTGGGCTCCTCATGCCTCTAAATCAACTGGCAGAGAAGGAAGTTATTGTGTTGACTGGGGTGATTGATCCGGACTACCAAGCGGAAATTAGACTGCTATTTCACAATGGAGGTAAGGAAGAAAGAGCATGTCTGGAATACAGGAGATCCTTTAGGACATCTCTTAGTATTATCACGCCCTGTATTAAGGTCAAAGGAAAACTACAACAACCCAACCCAGGCACACTGTTAGTGTTCCAGATCCTTCATGAATAAAGTTTCAATTCATCCCACCAGGTAAAGAACCACAACCAGTGAGGTGCTTTATGAAGGCAAAGGGAATACAGAATGGATAGTTAAAGAATTTAGTTATAAATACTACCCATGACCACATGACAGGTACTGAAATGAGGGCTAATAGTCATGAGCGTTTCCTCCTTATTTTATTATGAATATGTTTGTGTATGTATATGCACATATTAAACAAATATCTTTGTCTCCTTTCTTCTTTATTCTCTTTTCATGTAATGTAAGATGTATTGAGTATTGAGTTTATATCAGTATTTAAGTATTATTAATTTTACATCATAGTATTTAAGATAAGGGATATCAGGTGAAGAGTAAATATCACTCAAAGTCTTTACCTCCTCTTCTGGAAAAGTTGCTTTTTTGGTTGTACACAGGATAGTTGTAACATGTTAGATGGAATTATGGCCTTGTTATTGTCTTTATTTGGAGATTAAGTATGGTTTAAGGAGATGCAGAGATTCTTTTCCTAGATATCCCCCAATTACCACCTGGGCTTCAAATTAATGGTTGAAACTTTTGCAGTCAATTTCCAGTTAAGCTTATCCTCAGTCTGGAAGCTGCCTGCAAGCAAGATCCTGCCAGTTCCTCTTCCTGTGGTAATTAGGGCCATAAGAAAGGCATCCCTAGGCTCCTCTCTAAAATCATGGATGTTTCTAGAAACATGGGAAAACTTAAGATCCTTGGTCTGGTGATAAGCATAGGAAATAACAAAACATTCTCCCCACCATCATCACTTTATATCACTGCCTTTTGGAAAGGTTTCATGAGTGCTTGATCAAAAAGGTAAATCTGTAGTCTTGGAGTATAAGGTTTCATATGTCCATTAGATCAAGCTTGCTAATTGTATACTAAAATCTCTGTTCTTACAGTTTTTAAAATTTGCTTGATCCATTAGTTACTGAGAAACTTGTGTTTCAATTTTCTTACAATGATAATACTGTTTTCAATGTTTTCTTCTATTTGTGTTAGTTTTTGCTTTATAAATTGAGACAATATTATTAAACACATGCATATATATTATGGCTATATGTTCTTGGTGAATAATTTATCTTACTATATTATCTTTAACCCCAAATACTGTCTTTTGGCAAAATGTCTGTTTGATCTTACTTTGAAAAGACTTTTGTCATTGTTATTATTGTTAATGCTTGCTATGAAATTTCTATCACTTAATTTTTACATTTTGCTGCCTCATGTTTTATATGAGCATATTATGAAAGGCAAATGCCCCAATTTGGCTTTTTAACCAATTTTTTAGTCTGTCACCTGGAAACATTTATATGTTTATATTTATTGATTCACTATATATTTAAATTCATTTCTGACATCTGATTTTGTATTATCTGTTTTTCTTTTCTTTCTTTAATAACTATTCATTCATATCCATCCTGCTTTTTCTATCTCTCATTATCTGATGTAGGTAAGCTTTTACTATTTTTAGTGGCAGATTTTATTCTTATCCTTATTTTTCAATAGTGTGGCCCTTTAATAGTGTCAAAACAAGACCAGGGCATTTTTTCCTTTCCTTGCAACCAAAGTCCCTGTGTTAGTGGTTTCCAAACTGCATTCTTATCTGTAACAGAATATCTGAGATGCACTCCCAAACTATGCAATATTCATTTCTAATTGTAAGTATGCAATACTAATGTATCGAATGTTCTGATATTAGAAAATAAAAAAATTTTTAAATGATTGAATTTAATACTTTGCTGAAGCTCCCCAGTCTTGTGCTAGTTTCTCAGGGTTTACACACACATACACCTTACCTTGCAAATTGATACGTTAGGTATACAACCATCTGCCAGAGAAGTTGTCCAGTGTTATTGATGTTGCTATGTTCCTGTTTTCAGGCCCTTCTTCATCTTTTATTTATTTATTTTTTTGCGGTACGCGGGCCTCTCACTGTTGTGGCCTCTCCTATTGCGGAGCACAGGTTCCGGATGCACAGGGTCAGCGGCCATGGCTCACGGGCCCAGCCACTCCGCGGCATGTGGGATTTTCCCGGACAGGGGCACGAGCCCATGTCCCCTGCATCGGCAGGCGGACTCTCAACCACTGCGCCACCAGGGAAGCCCCCTTCTTCATCTTCGACCTCTGGGGATTTCCCTTCATTTTTGCATACTCAGTGATGCATTTATATAAACAAAAAAACAAATAATCATACATATTAACCCAGCATTTCTAGATCTTTTAGTTCCCCCCTGAAATTCAAACATTATATTATCTGCAATATTCCTGAAAAGTGAAGCACCTACTCATCTTTCTATATTATTTCCCTCCCTAAATTTTACTATTTAGAAAACTGAAGCTATTAAATACATAATGAAAATATGTCCTAAAAATACAGAATAATGGTAATGGACCCCAAAAATATCTTTTCTATTTTGTAACTGACACTTTTAACAATTCATATTTAATTGACTATATATCATTGGTTTAATTGGAAACTTTTCTGGCAAGAGAAATAGAAATGTCAACACAATATTTCTGTAGCAATCGTTTTCATCTTTGTTATTACTATTGAACATATGGTGTTTTAATATAATTGAGACAAAATTGAATAGTTCTTGAGGCAAATGTCAAATGTACAAATTTTTATGGCAACAGTTTTTTTAATGAATGCCGGGTTCTGGTGATCTAACAATACACACGGCTAACATTTTGTCAAATGACGTAAACGATGTGGGATAGTTAACTTACTAAAATAATCCTCTGGGTTTCTCAGGCATCAGAAAAAGAAGATTAAAAAAGTAAAACAGGGTAGGACTATCAGAAAGAATGTGTGAGGAACTCTGGAATTCTATCCCCCAAAGGGATACATATTAAACTTGTCAAAATTAACAAAGACAATCATTCCAAGTTTTTAGAGATTGACCAAAAAGCTTACTACAAGTTGAAAAGCCTTTATTCAGTGAAACGTATGGAAACGCTGTAAGGACTGGAAGACCATTTTCCACATTCTTCTTAACCCCCATCCCCTCAAAAATATTTTGTCTTTGGGAAAATAATTGTTTGGTCTATTTGTTGAGTTTTTTTTTCTTTTTTGGGAGCCTAATTCAGAGCTATCCCCAGTAATCCATTGCTTTCATGTGACTTTTTACAAACATTCCTTTCTCCTGGTTGCATGGCTTAGCGTTCCAGCTGGACCTCGGCCCACACAGTGCTGACTTCAAGTCCTGCTGCTGGGTGCATATGTGTGACACCCTAAGTTCATAAACCTTTGATATGGCTCTGGAGTCAACATTTACGAATAGATCCTACTATATTTTATGTTCCATTACTTAGTAAAGATATAAGAAATCCCTTCCATTTGAAATGACCTATGCTGGATGTTCTGCAGGACACAGACATCGTACCAAAGATGTTTTCAGTCTGCAATGGTGGATAGACAAAGAAGACCCCAAACTTTTGAGACACGGCGTGTGCAATTTAAATTGTAGACATAGTGTCAGAGGAACTAAGAGGGGGTTAAAAGGGCAATTAAGAGGGCAATTCTCGAGAAGGAAGTACCTTTGTGGAAGTATACTGTGGTTTTGTGGTTGTCATTGAAAAAATCACTCCCATACTTCAGTATTCAACATGTCTTATTAGCTGTGAAATTGGCTTCCTAATTAATCTCCCTATTTAGTTTGTCTCTGATTCAAATCCTCCTCTACCTTCCTGCTAGGTTAACTTCCTGAAATACAAATCAGGTTGTATAACTCACCTGCTTAAAATCCTTTATTGATTCTCCGTTTTCTTCAAGGTACAGTGGAAACTGCTTGTTTGGAATTTGCTCCTACTTACCTTTCTGGCCTCCTCTGGAGTAATGTGCAGAATTGCCTGACAGTGACCTTGGGCTCTCATTCTAAGTTGCTTGGACTATGAGCCAGCTGGGAACCACGACCCCTTCTCCTAGCAGGAGGGGTTTGTACCCACATTCTGCTATCTCTGGACCCCAAGATCCTCATGGGGCATCTGGAATTCTAAGGCAACTCCTACAAACAAATGGCTGGAACCTAAAGCCAGCATCACCAATCTGCTTGTTCTTTTCTGATGAATAAGGCTTCTTTATCATGCTTTCATTTCTGCTGCTCTAAATTTTTATAGGATCATGTCCCTCTCCTAGAAGACAAACCATACTGTAAGCCTCTGTGGCCCTGCCTGCCTTTCAGCGGGGATGATAAGAAATGAAGACTCTGTACCTTTCCTTGCTGAAGGATCTGCAGTAGCTCTTAGATGTCAGTTTTTGCTCATTAAGCTACACTGACACACATGCCCTGAATCTCAGCAACCTACAAAACAGTGGTGTATTTCTTGCTCATGTTAGGGGTTCGTTGCTATAAATTGGCTGTGACCCTATTCCTCTTGTCTTCTTGTTACAGAGTCCAGGCTGAGGGAGCTGTCACTTACCAAGATATGCTTGCTTTTACGGCAAGGGAAAAGAGCACGAGAACAGGCAGAAATGCGCAATAGTTCTTAAGGACTCTGCTCAGATGTGGAATGTGTCACATTGCTCCAATGCTGTTGGCCAAAACAATGAGGGTGAGGGCTTGTAATTCTACAGGAGGTCCTAGATGTCACGTGGCAATAGTAGGGTTATATAACCTCTTACTGGAAGGGAAAGCAAATATTTTGGAACAGTAGTAAAAGTGACTACAGTCGCCCTGTATTATTTCCACATTTACTATTCTATCATTAGGCAATAATACTTAAGCAGTAGCAAGTCTTTTATTTTTAAAATTGTACTTATGTAACATACAGAGAACAAAAAGATATTTTTAAAATTTCAAGGCCAGGTAGTGTGATTATAGACCCTAGACTCTTGAGAATGCTCTTGGCAAAAGGACCAGAATCCTCAAGGACATTTGACTAGGGTCACCTGCAAAGGGGACCACTGGTTCTTTTCCCCAGATAGTGCTTGCATGACAACTGTCATCAGTGGCTTTTTCCCCCCATTTTCATAGCTTCTAAACAGTTCTTCTAATGACATTCTCCTTTGGATGTGTTAATCCATATCTAGTTTGAGCTCTGACAGATCTGATACAACCCACTAGTGATGGGATGAGTGGTTATTACACACCAGGAGGCAATTTTTGTTTTCCTTAAGCAAACAAGTTCAATATCCTGCTAAATCTATGTAACTATGCTAAGGTTTCTTCCAGCCTTAAAAATCTATAATAGTTCTTATTTAAGAATGTAGTGACTTATAATGTAATTATTTACAACCTATTTAGTCCATATTGAAAAATCGTTTCAGGGTCATGGTTAATAACTGAAGAAATAAAACATTTGCATATTTTATTGTAGTATTAGTTAGCTATTTAAAATTAAGTATATGTGTAAATTAATCTGTATCAGATCAGAACAGATAAATCAGAACAAATAATAAATGAAATAAATTTACTGTATATAGATTCAACTATACATGGTAAAATTGCCATAAATATTGGTTTGATTTATAGCAACTGGGAATAACATACAGAAAAATTTGTAACTGTATGCATGTTTATAACCATTACATTTTTATATAATTTCACAAAACTATTCCATGTTTATCTAATATGGCACTCTTAAAATTTGAGTTATGTAGTGATGTTTTATGCCATGCACTGTTTTTCATTCACTAAATCTCCCTTATGTATTTTGTCTTAAGTTTAACTTTATCTTAAATTTAATTTAAATAACATTTTTATCTAAAATTGTAAATAATTGTTCTGGATGTGGCTTTACAATATGAGTAAACATTTGAGTAAGTTTATTTCTAGAAGTTGTAGAACTCCTGTTTGGAGCTTGTATTGATAAAAAGTCTTTTAATCAAACATTACTATTGCTGTTGATTGTAGCAACAGGGACATAAGGCATAGAGAACCATATGACTGAAAAACTCGTGGCTAAATAGTAGGGTGACAGAGAACTGTGACCTGGATGTCAGGACACTTGAAACTAAACCTGATAGGCTGTTACAAAATTCAGTTCCCTTCTTTGAGTTTTAGGTGCTTACTTTACACTGCTGGTGGGAATGTAAATTGGTGCAGCCACTATGGAGAACAGTATGGAGATTGCTTAAGAAACTAAAAAGAGAGTTACCATATGA
Source organism: Lipotes vexillifer (assembly GCF_000442215.2). Lineage (NCBI taxonomy): Eukaryota > Metazoa > Chordata > Mammalia > Artiodactyla > Lipotidae > Lipotes > Lipotes vexillifer. The sequence goes on along the minus strand of NW_006781388.1, from coordinate 61,948 downwards.
TCCAGCAATCCCACTCCTGGGCATATACCCTGAGAAAACTATAATTTGAAAACGTACATGCACCCCCAATGTTCATTGCAGCACTATGTACAATAGCCAAGACTTGGAAGCAACCTAAATGTCCATCAACAGATGAATGGATAAAGAAGATGTGGTGTATATATATGCAATGGAATATTAGTCATGAAAAAGAATGAAATAATGTCACTTGCAACAATATTGGGCCTAGAGATGATCATACTAAGTGAAGTAAGACAAAGACAAATGTCATATAATATCGCTTATACGTGGAATCTTAAAAAATGATAAAAATGAACTTATTTACAAAACTGAAATAGACTCACAGATATAGAAAACAAACTTACGGTTACCAAAGGGGATAGACGGAGATAAATTAAGAGTTTGGGACTAACATATACACACTACTATATATAAAATAGGTGAACAACTGGGACCTACTGTATAGCACAGGGAACTATACTCAATATCTTCTAATAACCTATGATGGAAAAGAATCTGAAAAAATATATATATATATATATATATATATATATACACCTGAATCATTTTGCTATACACTTGAAACTAACACAACATTGTAAATTAACCATACTTCAATAATATATATAATAAAAAATTTAAAAATTGAAAAAAATGAGAATACTGAATTATTTAATTTCAGTGACATGCTCCAAAATGATATATCTGTGATTTTCTTAATTTTTGTAATTTATCTCATGAGAGGAAGAAAATTTATCTTTAGCATTTATCTTTATTTTCAGATCTTGAAGGTTAAAATTTGTCAATCTTACAATCATATTAGCAATCTACAAGTTCATATGTATCCTAAGACAAGAAAAAAAATTTCCTTAAGTCTTTAATTATTCCCCAATATTCTTATTCCTACAATCCTTTAATATCATAACCCCATTTTAACTTTTTTCCTTCAAAATTTATGCTAGTATAATTTTTTATTAGATAGGTCAAATAAAAGTATTTTGTGTCTACACATACTCATTACCTGCATACAAAATACTTATTACATGAATAGTCTAGCCTTTCTAAGGATCTCACAGTGATATGTCCATTCCTGAAACAGGGAAAAACCAAACTTATTCAAATAAGTTATTCTTCTTTCCACAGTGCTATAAATTAAAACAAACATTACAAAAAGTACAAAAGCAAAATTCCAGTTAGAACACATTTAAGGAAGTTATTGTTGTATAATCAACTATTTCTTTTTTGAAAAAAATAAATTTATTTATTTATTTTTGGCTGCATTGGGTCTTCGTCGCTGCATGGGAGCTTTCTCTAGTTGTGGTGAGCGGGGGTACTCTTTGTTGTGGTGCGTGGGCTTCTCATTGCAGTGGCTTCTCTTGCTTTGGAGCACAGGCTCTAGGCTCACGGGCTTCAGTAGTTGTGGCACGCGGGCTCAGTAGTTGTGACTCATGGGCTCCAGAGCACAGGCTCAGTAGTTGTGGCACATGGGCTTAGTTGATCCACGGCATGTGGGAATCTTCCCGGACCAGGGCTCAAACACGTGTCCCCTGCATTGGCAGGCAGATTCTTAACTACTGCGCCACCAACGAAGCCCTAATCAACTATTTCTAATGGAAGAATCCAGTATTATTTTGTAACAAATTTCGTCTTCTGGAATACGTTTTAAATTACTTTTCTTATTCAAATGAGCTTGCATTTGTTTATCTACTTTTCATTCTCTTGATTTAATACTGACTGCTTCTTTTCTTTTCTCATCTATTAGAATATTCAAATACATGGAAAGATGATTAACAAAAGCAGTCTGAAAATTCGCAAAGTATGGAATTGTTACAAACATAGATATTATCAAAACAGAAAATTAGTAAATTCTAAAAAACAGCTATGTATATTTGTTTGCAAAGGTGAATGGTTTCATTTGTTTAATTCTAAAATTCTTTAAACATTTTCACTACAATCCAATGCAAAGACTTTGTCTAATTATAAAATATATTTGAACAAGTTATTTCTTTGATATTGTTTTTGCAGATAAGGCAAGAACTTTGTTTCAAGGCAGACTTTGAGTTTATGTTTACATCACAAATAAATTATCACATATATATTAGTTATTTAAAACTAAAGATGTACATCTTTTATAGTTTTAAGTTGTTATAAGCTATATCAAAGATACAAAAATATACATAGTATGTGTTTATAGTTTAAAAATAATAATAAAAGAACATCCTTATATTTACCACCCAGCTAAAAAAATAGAACATGATATATCTATGAATCCTCTGTTTGCCTCTCTCCATTCTGTGTGCATTCCTTCCTCCTACGGTTCCTGAATTTTGTGTTTATCATTCTCTTGTTTTTGTTTTGTTTTGTTTTGTTTTTTTTGCGGTACGCGGGCCTACTCACCGCTGTGGCCTCTCCAGTTGCGGAGCACTGGCTCCGGAAGTGCAGGCTCAGTGACCATGGCTCACGGGCCCAGCCGCTCCGTGGCATGTGGGATCTTCCCGGACCAGGGCACTAACCCATGTCCCCTGCATCGGCAGGCGGACTCTCAACCACTGCGCCACCAGGGAAGCCCTTCTCTTGTTTTTTTAAAAAAATAGTTTTACATGTATCAGTGTATCCCTAATACTATACTACTTACTTGCCTACTTTATAAACCTTACAGAAGTAGACTAGTACTTTAAGTATTACCATCTAATATGTTTCTCTTTTTGCTCAATATTGCATTTTTGATTGTTATTAAAGGATGAGGTCCTAATCTAAGATGCATTGCTGTATAGTATCCCATTATGAACTCTACCACATTTTACTTACCTATTTTTCTGTCAGTGGAAGATTGGGTTGTTTGAAGTGTTATTCCTTCTGAATGGTGCTGCTGTGAACACCCTTGCAATTTTCTCCAGGGCAAACCACTAGGGATGGAATTGCTGGGCCATATGGTATTCACATCTTTAGATCTACTAAATAATGAAAAATTGATTTCCATGGTGGTTATATAAATAAATGCAAGCAGAAGTTTTAAAATATTTTAGTTGTTCCACATCCATATTAAGAACTTTTCCATGACAGTTTAATTCTTGGTATCTAATGAGTACAGAATTTTTATCTCATGATTTTAATTTATTTTCCCCTGCTTACTACTTCTGTGAAATATCTCAATTAAAAAAAATTACTATTGGGCTATTATTACTATATTGTTATTGAACTCACTAATTTTAAAAATATTTTAAATAGTCACCCTTTTCCTGTTGTAGGTGTTGTGAACATCTCTCTTTTATGGCTTATCTTTTTACTTCTTTATAATATTCTTTTGTTCAGTGAAAGTTCTTAATTTGAATGTAGTTAAATTTCTTTATAATTTGCATAGTTGTCACTTAAGAAATTTATACTAAGTTTTACTCTCTCTATGTCCCTGTCTCTGTCTGTCTGTCCAGCTATCCCTCTTGTGCTCATGTTTTGGAGGCATTTTATTTTCTAGTTCACTGGACTGCAGCCATCAGCTTGGGAACTGCTTTATTTGAGAATCACTAACCAAACTTCACACTGTCCAGGGTCTACTCCTTGCCTGCTGCCTGTCTGCCCTTCTTGTGATGGATGAAATTCAAAGCCCTGGGCCACAGGGAATTAGTGCAGCTTCTAGCTTCTCTCCTGCTTTGCTCTGCAAAGTCATGCTTTCTTCTCAGCTTTAAATAATTTCAAAAAATCATACTCAGCATTTTAACTTTTATTTTACCTAGAAATTATCTCAGGTGTACATTTCTAGAAATGTGAGTTCTTTTGTTAATTTTTAAAAAATTATTATTCAGAAATAATTCATTCAGAGCAGTATTGAAGAAGATTGCAATATCTGTGTACATGAGTTTCTTTTTTATCTAAAATTGTTTTCTAACAGTTAATATTACTGAGTAACTCAGTCAGAATGCTTGCCATTGCCTCGTCTGGTTTATTCCTTACACAGTAGTAGGCTTGCTCTGTACTCTGTAACACCACTTGACCATAATTGCTAATATTGGACTCAAGAATAGCTATTACATCAGCTAATCTTCACATTGTAACGTGGCCCATTGAAAAATTTCCACACCAGAGAAACATGCGTTTTATCAAGGCCAGTTAAAGATTGTCTTAGACTTGAAGTGGGCAATATGATATCGGTCAGCTGTCAAGAATGCAGATGATGAAGAATTCAGGAAAGATGACCATGAGTATAATGGTCCATAAGTGAACTGAGGAAGCTAAAGCCAAGAGATAGAAAAAAGTTAAACAGAGAAGACAGTGAGTTGGTTAATTGCTTCAGAAAACATAGAAGTAGATTCATACAGCAGAGAGTAGCAAATCACTAGAGGGAATAAATATTTCTTAACCTCTGCTCTTAAAGGTTTGCTAAAGGTAACATATTCCCTGAAGTGTCCTTGTAAGCTGAAAGGACATTCATGTCCAGTGCTTGGGAGCATGGCTGCATTAGAGTATAGAGCAGTGCTTTCTGTGGTAAAAGACTAGTCCTTTGTATTTCCAACTTGTCATCGATTGATGCTTTAGTAAATTACAATAAAAATAAAATAGTTGAAAAATTAAATAAAAATAGACAAAATGCAATATTTTCTCTGTTTTATTATTTTATTTTATTTTTAAAATTTATTTTATTGAAGTATAGTTGATTGGCAATGTTGTGTTAATTTCAGCTGTACAGCAAAGTGTATAGCACAGAGAACTATATTCAATATCCTGTTATAAATTATAATAAGTCCATATTTTAAAAATTAGATTTAGTAGACAAAACACTACCCTTTCAGGGGCCTATAAAAGTCTAACCACTTACTCTCAATTTCTGAACTCATTTCACTGACTGGTAACATGAGGCAGACCAGCACCATCCATGGACCCCACTTTGAACAGCACTGGTTTATGGAATCCATCTGCTCCCAGTTCTTCTACCTCTGTACAGGTGAGGGGGCGGAGGGACATTTCAACCTCCTTGCCCCAAGCTTTACCACCTTCCACATGAGGTTGTCACTCTGCCTACCTTTTTATCAAGCTTTATTACTTAGATCCATGGGAAGGGGAGAGGGTAATCAAGGCACAGCTCCGCATAATGTTTACTTAGCTTCGCCTATCCTTTTGTGTTGAGTTGGTATTCCTTAAAGTTTAAAATCTCTGAGGGTCATACCTTGTGTTCTAGAAGACCTAAGCAACTTACCTGTTTTCTCTGTTTCTGCTCTCTGCCACCTTGTTACTGTAATGGTGCAAGTAAACTAGCTCAGAGTCAAATCTGCAGAAACTGATCTGTTTATTTCATGGGGAAGAGAGGGGGAACTTATGTTGCAGGGAAAAATTTCACATGGGGAGGTTGAATCTCATGATTCGGGCAGCTAGTTTGAACAGGTATGGCTGGGATCAACAATTGCAATCAAGAGAGCATGTTTTAGCTTCAAGATCTCATACTCAGCAAGCATCTGATCTTAGTTGAAACTAAAGGTTTATTTATAGAGAAAGGAGACCTTCTTCAGGAAACTTTGATTGCAGAGGTGGTTTGGATTCTCTATAAATTCACATTTAAATGTGGAAAGAGAAAGCTTTCTGTGGAAGGTCTCTTGAAAAGAGGATTTCCCAGAATTAAGAAAACAAAATTGACCTCTTCAGATTTTGTTTCCACACCTGGTATGAAGTCTGTTGTGCTTCTTAAGGGCAAGTCAGATCTTGCTGTTTCTGGAATGGAGGTGTGGGAAGAAATATGGATGTTTTCAGTGGCTTAGTAAAACAAAACCAAGCCTTAAGAATTTTAGTAGCCCGGGAAGATAAGAATTGAATAAAGCATGTTGCAACAATTATCATTTCATCTTAGGGCACTAAGGGAATGAGATCAGGGAGGGTCGAAGAAAAAGCATAGGGCTAGCAAACTTTTGATTTTTTGCAAGATTGTGGAAAATAGCAGGCAAAATTAATGTTTTGGTAGGAATTTCTCCTGATAGAGATTAAATTCATAGTTAATGGAAACAAAGATTGGCAACAAAAGATTGACATCTTAGTGAGATTCAAACCAAGCTGTAATTTTATTTTTATTTTTATTTCCGAGATAGGACCTTTTAAGGGGTAATTAAGGCAAAATGAGGCCATATGGGTGGGCCCTAATCCCATATGACTGATGCCCTTATAAGAAGAGGAGATTAGGACACAGGCATACATATAGGGAAGACCATGTGAAAACACAGGGAAAAGGTAGCCATCTACAAACCAAGGAGAGAGGCCATGAAGAAACCAAACTTACCAACACCTTGATCTTGGACTTTGAGCCTCCAGAGGTGTAAGAAAATAATTTTTTGTTATTTAAGACACACAGTCTGTGGTATTTTATTAGGGCAGCCCTAGAAATCTAATACAGATACATAGAGGCAGATCAAGACAGATTTAATTTGGAGATGCTGAAGGAATTCTATACATAATTCAGTAAAAGTTGCCTTGGGTTTCACTGCTGAATAAAGAGCCATACTTGTACTCAGTCATCAGACTACTGCTAATTTTGGCTTAAACTGAGCAAAATATAAAATTTTGGAGAAGAAAATATTGTATATTAATTTATTTGTCATTGAATTCTATAAAGAGATATGACTTGATTTGGGGATTTTAATGTCTCTCTGGGAGTTCAATAATTAAAGATGGTTTTAATTTAAGTTTGGGGCATTTGTCGTCTTAGTAGGTCTATTGTAAAATCTCTGTGAATTATGTCGGACAACATAGAGTTTACTCACCTGATTGTTTATAGTTGAGTATTCAGTGGGCTGAATATATAAGAGGATTGGTTATAAGGAAGATAGGCTCCTGGACCTTAAAGGTCAGCATCCATGAGTGATGCCCACTTCTCCCATTCCTGC
>NW_006781388.1:0-55022 GCF_000442215.2 Lipotes vexillifer | reverse complement strand
ATTCCTGCTTGAATGTTTTAAATAGCAAGGCCTGCCTCTGAGAAATAGCCAGTGTATTAGCACCTATTGCTGTGTACCAAATTGCCAAATTTAGTCCCGTAAAACAATCCATCCTACAGTTTCTGTGGATCAGAAACTTGGTCTTTGCTTAGCTCAGTCTCTCACAAGTCTCTGATCCAGATGTCATCTATAGCTGCAGTCTACCCAAGATTTGCTTGAGGCAGGATCTGCTTCCAAGCTCATTCAGTTTTTGTCAGCAGGATTCAGTTCCTTATGGGCTGTTGAACTGAGAGCCTCAGTATATCTCTGGCTGTTGGGCGAAACCCACCCTTAGTTCCTTGCCATGTGGACCTCTCTATAGTACAGTTCACAACATGGCAGCTGGCTTCATCAAAGTGAGCAAAAGAGAGGGTAAGAGAGCTCCAGCAAGAAGGAAGTCACAGTCTTTTTTAACTTAATCTTGGAAATGTCATACCATCATTTTTGCTGTATCTTGTCTGCATTCCATTTGATGAAAGCTACTTACTAGGTCCAGCCTACCCCTAAAGAAAAGGGATTATATACAAGGGCATGGATCATTGGGAGGGTGTTAAAAAGCTGCCTAACTTTTGGTTTTCTTATTTCCATTTCTGTAACTGTACATGGACACTAAATGGATCAAATTTATCCCCTGGCTTCTTTTGCAGATTGAAACATTCTAGATTTAGGAGGACTTGTTTAGGTCTTTAGGCCTAAGTCATGTTTTCAAATATCAGTGAGATCTGGATTGTGGAGATTATTTTTTGCCCAATTATTATTGGTACCTTGTTTCCCATTTGGCTATTTTCCCTTGTATATGATGCCTTCACATTTGGTTTTCAAGAGAAGTGTGGCCACCACTTCATCAGAGTGGTTCAGTTACACCAGAGTTACAAAGTCTTATATATGCAGGCACAAGTAGATAACAGGTGACTTAAGTGAGAGCAATTCCAGAAGATGGTTAGGAAGAAACAGAACTTTGAAATGTATTGAACACTGAAGATGAGGAAGAGGCAGAATACAGCAAGTAAATGGTATTATTCATTTATTCAAAAATATTTTTCTGGGTCTACTCATTATAAGACATCATGTAGAGAAACTAGGGATATTATGGGGAACGACTAACTCAAGGTTTCTAAACCTAATTTTGGTGTGGAGGAAGGTTTTAATAATACATATTGAGTTAATTTTTAATAGCAGTTGTAATAAGCACGATCAAGGAAAAAGGAACCAATCCAAAAGAATGAATAAAAGGCCATGTCTTAGTCAGGGGTTATCAGAGCAGGGTACTTGGAGGAAAATGACAAATGAGCTGACCTCTTAGTAAACATCAGGAATTAATCACGTATAGAGGGAGGAGAGGAGAATCCAAAGAGAACAGCATGTGCCAAAGCTTTGAGTTGGGAAGCATCACAGTTTTGGAAGAACTAAAAGGTAGGAAATGAGTGGGATAATGGTGTAAGCTGTGGATATAAAGATGAGTAGGGGCTGCATACGCCATGTTAAGAATTTGAGACTTTGAAACAATGAGAAACAGAAATAACATGACCACATGCTCAAAATGTTTCTTTTTTTAAAAGCATTCAGTGTGATAAATGCATTGGAATAACAATAAATACAAGGAGACGTGATAACAGACAATTTCAGTGATCCAGTAAAATAAGTTATCAGATTGAACTTGGATTTTGAAGATGGAGAGAGAGGTGGAAATATAGAAAACTTTTTTGTGAAATTTGGAGGAAAAAGACAGGAGGAGCTAAAGAGAATTTCTAGGTAAGTTTAAAATTTTAGTACAGCAGATGTTGGGCATTTTTTTAAGGCCTATGGGGAAAAAGCAAGTAGAAAGAAGAATTTGGATTTAAAACTCCTGAAAAGCCTATGAGACACTTACTACCTGGGGTCATTGCATTGCTTAATTTTTTTTTCTTTCAGGTATGAAAATTTAGTTTTCTGTTTGTCAAACTCAGTTATGCATTTGAAATATTTTAGCTATTATGTTAAGATTTATGATGGTTTAATTTAAATATATAATGTTATAAATGATTTATAGTAAGAGGGTGTTCAGAATATCTGGACATCAATATTACTGCCTGATTTTGTTTTGGCTGTGTCAATCATGTCTTTTGCTCTAACTCCATAATAGTTTACTTTTTTCCTTCTATATTATTCCTGGCCCAACTAAATTATATCACCCCATCTGTTGTTTTACTATTGCTTAAATGAGTCCACTACTCTTTTAGTTGAGAAATTTTTTTAGATAGAATAGTGTTTCTCTAAATTCTATAACATAACTGAATAGTGTCATATTTTAAAATTTCTTTGTGGCTTAGATTTTTGTGATGTTTCTTTCTATAATACATATCCTTACATCTCATTCCTTCCTCCATCTTGATTTAGCTCTCATTCTTGTTTCCAGTAGGTATTTGAATTGTCCAACAGGGGACTGAAAGAAATCAGAGAAGAAGGGAGTGAGTCAGTCTAATCAGCAGAGAAACTGGGTCTGGTCTATGACCAAAAGCATTCTCATGCATCCTCTGCTTTTTCATGCCTCCCTCCAGGCTGACTGAAGTGATGCCCAACTAACAAGAAGTCTCTCCAGGTTTGCAAACCAGGGAGACTCTTTGGCTCTCCTTAATCACTTGCAGAATCCCTTTCTTTTTTTTGCAGAATTCCCCATTTTCTCCTCTGTCTTGCAAAAAGAAAGTCATATTCTTTTATAATTGACATGTCTGAAAGTTTCCTTGTTCATCTCTACCCCCCTTGCACTCAGCAGCATAAGGCAACATACTGGTTTGGGTCTTCTGGACATGCCACCTACTTGGGAATAAGGCCTGTTACTTAATAACTGCAGCGGCCCCTACAGGCAACGTTATTTCACTTGATTCTATTTTCATTGTTATGAATAGCCCTTTACATGGGGTAGGATGCTGTATTGGAGCTGTTTTAGTCCAGTCAAATACGTTATTTTGTCTTCTTGTTTTAATACTTGTTGATGTGTTTGTTTGAAAGAGGAAATTGCATTGCAGCAAAGAAAATGTTATCTCTATGATGTCTAAACATAAATAGTACAGTTTTCAGCATTAACCTAAATGCTTTTGTAAGAAAAGTCCAAATCATCTTAACTAATCCTTCCTTCCCTCCTTTTCATTTATTCATTCATTTCTTGTAACAAATCCTGAAAGTTTTCAAATTCTCTTTATTGAATAAATGAAAATAAATAAGACCCAAAATAAGATACTTGATGAAATACAAAACAAAAAAAGATAGATTTGTCTTCCTCACTCTTATTTAACATTACCATAAATATGGCACCTATGAGAAAAGTAATAATTCATAATCATTGGTAGATATTAATATGTTTCAAGTAAAGTACACCTTAAGGCAGAATTATATTCCTATTAAGACAGCTCTGTTCCTCTAGCCATTCTTGTTACAATAGTGTTTCTTCTTCTTTTCTTTGCTTTGCTTTTTGTTCTGCATTGAAAGACTGGGAAATGACCATAATAGCTATTTTCCTTGGGCAGTGAGAAGTGAGTGAATGTTGAGCTCCCTGTGGACTCAGCATTTTGATGCAAATTTCCTCACATAAAGTAACAGTGCTGCTGATTGCTACTGAACCACTGTACCTCAGCGTAGGGAATGCTTCACTGCTCTCTTATCCTGGGGCTGAGTATTAACTACACTATTGAAGAGAAAGTGCTTATCATCCGTACCATTCAGACCACATAAATCTCTGGAAAGAGACAATGTCCCTCCAGGGAGCTTAGCTGGCCTGTAAATGTCAAAAAAAAAAAAATCAAACTATATTTTGTCCATAGAACTGCAAATGCTAAGGTAATTGGGGCTATTAGAAAAATATTTATTTTATTTTATTTTTATTTTTTATCAAGCAAATAGAATAATGAGTGATTTTTTTTCTTTTTTTAATACATCTTTGTTTGGGTATAATTGCTTCACAATGCTGTGTTAGTTTCTGTTATATAACAAAGTGAATCAGCTCTATGTATAGCCACATCCTCTCCCTCTTGAGCCTCCCTTCCACCCTTCCTATCCCACCCCTCTAGGAGGTCACAAAGCACCTAGCAGATCTCCCTGTGCTATGCTGCTGCTTCCCACTAGCTATCTATTTTACATTTGGTAGTGTATATATGTCGATGCTTTTCTCACTTCACCCCAGCTTCCCCCTCCCATGTCCTCAAGTCCATTCTCTATGTCTGCGTCTTTATTCCTGCCCTACCATCAACAAAGCAATTGATTTTCAAGAAAACTCTGTTGGGCAATAATAATAATAATTTATTTAAATAAAATTATTTCAACTATATAAATGGAACCATTCTATAATTCTGTATATATATTTCACATACTGTTATTTTCATAGCATTACCAAATTACTCTTGGGTACCTACTAGTTATACAGAAAACTCTGAGATGGACCAAAAAGAAGTGTGAGACTGGATTCCACTCTAGGACTGCAGTTTTCTCCAATCTTTGTAGTTGTTCTTAATAGCAGGAGGATCTGAGGGATCAGAGAGAAAGATTAAGGTTTTCAATTTCCAGTTCTCACTGTGGAATAATGAAAATAATAAGGGTTTTGGAGTCAGCCAGAACTGTTATTTTTATTATTAAAAATTGTCCTATTATAGTGCATTCTTTTTTTTTTTTTTTTTTTTTTATTTATTTATTTTGGCTGCGTTGGGCCTTTGTTGCTGCACACAAGCTTTCTCTAGTTGCGGTGAGCGGGGGCTACTCTTTGTTGCGGTTCCAGACACGCAGGCTCAGCGGCCATGGCTCACGGGCCCAGCCGCTCCGCGGCATGTGGGATCCTCCCGGCCCGGGGCACGAACCCGCCTCCCCTGCATCGGCAGGCGGACTCTCAACCACTGCGCCACCAGGGAAGCCCTAGTGCATTCATTTTTAACTATTATTTTATTGAAAAAGAAATAGAATAATGCATACTTAAAGCATTCTATCACTACAAAATTATAGAATTAAAATAAATTGTTCTTGTACCCAAACCTTAATCCTATTCCCAGAAGCAACAATTATTATAACATCTTTATTTGCCTATTATTTTAGAACTGGTCTTCACAGATACAAGTATTTACACCAGAATATGCCACCCCAAAGTATGCCTTTTGGGCATATGGATTATTTTGAGCTAAAGGCAGTTGAGAAACAGCAGATGCAAGAAAACCTCTAAAACCAGGGCACAAAATTTCCATATGTAAAGATGCCTCCCTCTTGTACCAAGAAGGGAGGACTCTGAACAACTCTTATCAATGGGGAAGGCACTGACTTAAATCTGCATAACAAACCTTACTAAGAAAACCCTTGTTTACCACACTCTACCTGGTCACCTTCGCAAAACTTTCCTCTTCTACCTAGAAGTCCCCAAACCCTTTTTCCTTAGTTCAACCTAAGATAATATATACATCCAATTTCTAACCACCTATTTTGGTTATTCATCATTGGGTTCTCCCATATGTACATGAGCTATGCACATGTTAATAAACTTCTGTTTATTTTTCTCTTGTTTATTAGTCTTCTTGAGGCAGGAGGTAAATGGGCCCCAGGCTGAGCAGCTCAAGTCTGTCCCCTGTAGACAGATACTCCAAGATAAAGATAATAGCAGCAGCAAGGAGGAGATGAGCCCTGGCCAGATAAAAGATAAACAGACCACATATTTCTTTTTCTTGAGGTCAAGGGTACCTCCTGACTATAGATGTGCAGAAAGGTTCCTCGAGGGCCAAAAGTCCATAATAGGTGGTGTCAACCTTCCCACAGGTCTCTGCACTGGAATCCGTCTTGGCTAAGAGATGTGCGTGCGTGGGGTGGGGGGACCCTGAGATAAACCAAATATGGACTCAGAGCCAGGCAAAGCAAGATGATTGGCCAGAGGAAACCCGCCAGAAATACCCCATATAAGTGATTCAAACTACCACAAATCATGACTCTCACTCTGAGCCTGCCCGTGTGTGTCTATTCACAGGTAATTTTTTCTCCTAATAAACACATTACTTGTTTCACTACTTTCCGTCTCTGTTGGAATTCATTTCTACAAAGCAGACAAACCAGGGCCTTGTCATTAGCCACTGGTCCTCGTGGTCTAGTGTTTAGGATCCAGTGCTCTCACTGACATGGCCTGGCTACAATCTCTGGATGGGGAACTAAGAACCTGCTTCAAGCCGTTGCAGGCTGAGGCCACCTGAGATCATTTTGTTGGTGTAATTTACAGAGCCTCAGCTGGAGAACCTAAGATGGGTAAAAGAAAAAGATTTTTTTCCCCTCCTCTATAATATAAAGCATCAGTATGTTAGAATATGTGTATGAATATCTACACAGCTAATTCATTCTTATGCACGTTATACTTTTTCTTTAATAATATATGAGATATTTTCCTTATCAATATATGTAGGTCTTTCTCATTTTTTTCCCAATTGCACAGATCTATCATAATTTTTTAGATCAATCTTTTTGTATAATTTGAGGTTGTTTCACTGTTTTGCTATTACATAAAATATTGAGTAGCAATATTTTGCACATAAATCTTTCTAGATTTCAATTATTCCTTTTGTATGCTAAATTAGTAGAATTTGTCAAATAATGAAAAAAATCTGGACTTAGACTTGAATAGATTTTTTTGAAAAAAATAAAAAAAACTTTTGCAATAGAAGGAAGGGGGCTATTGCAATGGGGGAGAGGATATTGCCATAGGAAGTTGCAACCAGAAGATGTACGAGTGTCTCAAAGATCAGACAGAAAGTATTACCCATACAAACTTGGGTCCACTCGCCTGCACAGTAAAGCCAATTCTACTGACAGCAGACTGTGGTGAAGGAAAGTGCAGTATTCATTGCAGGGTGTCAAGCGAGTAGTCTAGGACACCTAGTGCTGAAAAACTCCAAACAACACCCAGAAGTGTTTCAGCAAGGAATTTTTAAAGGGAAGGTGAGGGAGTCAGAGTCACAGGGTGTGTGATCAGCTCATGCTTAATTCTCTGATTGGTTGATGGTGAGGTAACAAGGTGGTGTCATAGGGGTTAACATTATCAATCCTTAGGAACCAGTAGGTCTGGGGGCTATGTACTCATGATCATCAAGTAATTAATTTCTTCCATTGGGTGACGGTTTTAGCATCTGTAAAACAACTCAGGAAATGAGCATTAGATATCATTATGTAGGTACTTCAGAGAGGAGCTACGGCTGAGGATATTGGGGAGGGGTCTGTCCCGGGAAGGCCCATAGGGTCCTGCTCAGTTACAAAAGGGCTTTTCTTTGATAAGAGGAGCAAACAAGGCTAGAAAGAATTGGTTGTGGGGAAGTGGGATGAGCAGGCAGGGGGAGTCAAGAGAAAGATGATTAGGGAAGGTCTTTTCCTGAGATCAGTGGATTCTCAGGAAAGGCCATTAAAAAGGGTGGTTTTGCACCCCAGTGCTTGCTTAAGTTCAAAGATAATTCAAGGACCAAGGCTTGTGAGAAACATGACTAAAATCTGCACATAAGTAGACATTTTGTCCAGATTGAACAATAAGAATCAATAGTTCAGCTAATCATTTGTGTGACTAAAAATAGGAATTTGGAGGATCCTTGTCTGCCTTGTCTTATCTAAATCACATGGGCAAGGGTGGTTGCTTAGAGTAAGCCATTTCCTAGAACACAAAAGGGTGGGAAGATTTCTTATATTTCACTATTTTCCAGGAGCACAAGACTCTGATAAAGTTCAACATTGTCAGATTGTTGGTGTTAGGATATTTTTAAAGTCTGATAATGTTTGTTCGCTTGCTTGTTTCCTTGTTTTAATTTCTGCAATGTTCTTCCTAAGTATTTCTTTCATAGGGCATTCTCTCATTGCTACATTTAGCTTTTTAATATTTCTTCTGACTATGTTCATCTTTTCTTCAGATTTTAGTCTTATTAAGAGCAAAGATTGTCTTTTGTTATTTCTCTTCATCTTCCATTTCATTCTCACTCACCAAATAATTATTTAACAAGTATGCATATACTTATATAGAGATATAGAGTAGATAGATATGCAAATATAAGCAAGACACCCAGAAAGCATGTCAATGCCTCTTCACAACAGGATTTAAACTTGTTCTAGAACATGTTTCTCAACCAGGATTCTGTGGAATTCTAGGGTTTCGTGATTTATTGCTAGGAGTTCAGTGAGAGAACATGACTAAAAAAGGAAAACAAAAACAAACAAAACCTTATGTGTTTGAACTTCACATTCTACACAGTCTTCACACCTCCACGTGGTCGTGAACAGCGATCCAGCTGCCTCGTTAGCAATTTTGTTAGAGGTCCTTCAGTCCTGTTTGGCAGTGAGCGGTAAGATGGAGTTCCTTTGGTTAAGTTCTCCTTTTTTGCTGTGATAGGAGACGCCATTGGCAATTGCTAAAAAGGACAGGACAGAAGCTGATGACATCAGCCTGATTTACTTCCTTGGGTAGCCTGGCAACTTAAAGGAGTAACAGACTTTACTAGGATAATAGAAAATCAGAGGGAAGTGTCCATTGTAAAGAAGACATTTTCACTGACCATGGCTCAGCTTCCCCCTGTATGCTTTGCTATTGTAAACATTGCAAAGTATGGATTATATAGGTGAGAAATAAATTATACTATGACTATGTATTTTTCAATTTTCTCATTTAGCTATTTCTTATGCCCTCTGTTTATTAATTTTATTGCTTTACACACCTGTCTGATGATCCAATGTGACAACTTTTTTTTTTTTTTTTTTGTGGTACGTGGGCCTCTCACTGTTGTGGCCTCTCCCGTTGTGGAGCACAGGCTCCCGACGCGCAGGCTCAGTGGCCATGGCTCACGGGCCCAGCCGCTCAGCGGCATGTGGGATCTTCCCGGACCGGGCACGAACCCGTGTCCCCTGCATCGGCAGGCAGACTCTCAACCACTGCACCACCAGGGAAGCCCATCCAATGTGACAACTTTTGAAAGAAAAGGGTGAGATGAAAGAGGAGGCCTCTATACCTGGGACTACTGAGAATTCAGGTAATGTTACTGATGAAAAATTACAATGTTTTGAGTTATTTCAGGTAGCCGTATAACAAGGGACCCCAAAAAAAGCCTGTCTTCACACTGAAGGGTACTTACCAATGGGACTGATAGTCCAAATTGGCCTATTCCATTGCACATCACCAGTGGAAGACAACTTACAAATACACCAAAGGCTCCAGCGAAATTGGAAAGTCACTTGCTGAAAATCATAGTCGTTTGACAAGCAATGATGCTGATTATGTTAAATAGTTATTGGAACCTCAAAATAGAGTTGAACTTCTGTTTAAATACTCACAATCATGGAAAACACTTAAGCTAATTATTTAGTAGCAGAACTTACTGCCCAGAAAAGAAAAAGGCACACAAATGGCAAGGACCTAATAACCCAGCATATTGCATTACAGTGTGTAAAATACTCAAGCAATTTTTGTACAAGAACTTATACAATTCCACTCTCCAACAGCTCCAGAAGCTGATATATTGATGACATGTCAAAGAGAGCTTTTCTATCCAGGTTAATGAGTCATCAGATTTTCCTGGTAAATGCTATGTCATAGTATTTGTATAATTTGTAAGTGACGGTGAAATTCAAGAAATGTTTACCTTCTGCAAAGAGCTGCCTGGAAGAGAAAAGGCTTAATGTTTTGTCTTCCTATCTGGAAACCAAAAAAGCTTGTTTTGTAGGAACTGTGTTGGCACCTGTACTAGTGGTGTCTCATCAGTTGTTGGCTCTATGAAAAGTTTGCTTCTCTTGTAACAAAAAAACATTTCTGACATTGTCACAATGAACTGCTTTCTTCACAGATATATGCTGGTCTCAAAAATTCTTGAAGATGAAAGGAAAAACATTCTAGTTACTGCTACAAAAATGACCACCATTAGTTTTAAAAGACCAGTACACTCACTCAAAAATGTTTAAATAAATAAATTAAAAAATAAATAAATAAATAAAAATAAAAAAAGTTTAAAATCTGTGGGAAAACTTTGGACGAGGACCACATAAATTTTCTGTTTTGTCCAGAAACCTGGTGGCTTAGCAGAGGATGAGTTCTCAACAGGGAATCTGAACCAACAGGTGAATTGTAGGGGAGCTGTCAAGAAAGGAGAAACGCAGCTATTGCTTCATGCTTTGAAGGTGAAGAATGGATGTAGAGAATAGCCTACTTGTCAGAAAGTTTCCTCCCATGAACCAGCTGCAAGACTGGAGAAAATGTGAGCTGTCTTCTTGAAATTCTCCATGTCTGCTCAGTTCAAGTGAGAAGACTCTTGGTTTTAAAAGAAAGCAGAATCTGGAAAAATCATGTTGCAAAAGGAAATCTTGAAATAGCTTTACTGCTGGTTGGTCTTGAGAGTCAGGGAGACTATTAAGACATCAAAAGTCTCCTTGAAGAACTGCAGATCGAAATTAAATAGTATTTTTTTTTTCTTTTCCACACAGCTATGAGATTGGGTAAGTGTTTTTTTTCTCTGAATTTTCTGTTAAACTTGAGAATTTGGCTTTGGGGAGAAAAGAGTAGAATTTATGAGCTACAGTCTGATCATGTACTCAAGATGAGATATATTCTATTCTTCCCATAGAAAAACTCAGAATTATATAAAAGACAAGTATCCTGTCATTCAGTACTTAGTGTACATTTTACTGTAGTTTTCAACTTCTTCCATGTACCAGCGAGGTCTTCCATGCTTAACAAGCCTCAAGAATCAAACACTTTCAGTTGAAAATATCTCTGTGCTTATATCAAGCTTAATCCTGAATTGAGTGCTAGTGCTGCAAAATACAAGCTAGGTTATAACCTAGCTTGTATTTTGAAAAAAATTCCATTCTTTATTTTTAGTTCAAGAAAACACTTTTTAGGGCTTCCCTGGTGGCGCAGTAGTTGAGAGTCCGCCTGCCGATGCAGGGGACATGGGTTCGTGCCCCGGTCCGGGAAGATCCCGCATGCCGCGGAGAGGCTGGGCCCGTGAGCCATGGCCGCTGGGCCTGCGCGTCCGGAGCCTGTGCTCCGCAACGGGAGAGGCCACTGCAGTGAGAGGCCCGAGTACTGCAAAAACAAAAAAAATTCATGTTGGAATATCTTTAATTAAAATCAGTTTAAATTTTTTCTTTAAATTAAATGTACCATACTTAGAGAAATCAATTTAAAGAAATTAAGTCTAATTTTGGCTTAACCCAGCTATTTAACAGGAATTTATTAGGTTTGAATTATGGGTTTTAAAACTTATAAAAAAGAAAGAATGAGATAAATTCTAAGAAATGTGCTAAGCTTAAATACCTTTTTTTTTTAGAGGAAGGTTGATAAAAATCATTTGCAGTTTTAAGTAGAGAGAAGGAACCCTTGCAGATACCATGTATCAAATACCATTCTCCTAATTTAGCATCTTGTAGAGTAGAAATTTGTGATAACACTTTGAGGTCTTCTTAGACAAGTTTTAAAAAAATCAAGTAAAAACATTTTTTTATAAGGGGGAAACTAAAGTTTCTTCTACCTAAACTCTTGACATAAATTAAAGTTGATATTCTTTAGTGGAAAGGGGAAAACCCACAGAAAATGTAGGCTCATAACTTGGCCAGAATAAATAGATTTGAATAAAAATACTATTTTCTACTCAGAAGGGCATCAACAATTATTGTATAATTATATCTATAACATACTGATCATTCAAATATACCATTTGTGGTAGATAAAACAATTTTATGCAATGTGCAGACATATTTTCCAAATGTGGCTGCAACAATATCTCCCATTGCACATGCCTTTTTTTTTTTTAAGTGAATTTGACACATCTCTTTTCAAGAGGTTGGATTTATGTTTCCTACCCTTGAACAATGGTGAGCTAGTGAAAACAATGGAAGTGATGTGGTATGATTTTTTCAGACTGGATCATAAAATGCAATCATTTTTCTTCCTGATTTGATACATTCATTCTTTAAACTCAGTCACCAGGCCCTGAGGAAGCCCAAGCAGTCTGGGAGAAATATGCATAGAAAGGAACATCGGTCCAAGTCTTATAGCCCTGACTAAGTTCCCAGCTGTCTGCTAGCACCTACTTGCTATTCCCACCAAGCTTTGCCCAATTGCCTGTTTGTAAGCAAAACAAAGGATTATTGTTTCTTTAAGCTGTTAAGATTTGGGTGCAGTTAGTTTCACAGAAATAAATAAATGAAACAGATTTTGGTACTGGCAGTGGCATACTGCCATGACAACTTAAGGAAATGGCATTGGCTTTGTAACTAGTAAGAATTTCTAATAAATTATTAATAAAAGCCTAATGAGACTTCTGTGCAGTGTTTGCAGTGAGAGCTTAAAGGACTGTACGGAAAATGTTATTGGAGTCCAAAAGAAAAAGGACACTTCTTATGTGCTGGTGGAAAGTTTGGCAACACTGTCACCTGCAGTAGGGGAGACTGGAAAATGTACTTAGTGACTTCACTGATGTAGGTAAGAAAAATTTGAGACAGAATATTGGAGTGCTGACTTGTTGCTTATAGCTGTACATAGGAAAATGCGAGAAGAGAGAGATGAGCTTAAAAAAAAAACTGTTAAATTTTAAGGAAAATTTCAAGGAAATAAAATGAACTGGGACTTAATGATTTTGAAATTAAATCAGAAAACTGTTTTTCATTTCCAGATGCTCCAGACAGCAAATTGTTCTGAAATTAAGAAATGGCTTCCAGGTGAAAATCTCATTCAGAGTAGACATATGAGATCCTGGAAGATCTCAGAAGAAAACATCCAGAATGTTCCATCATAAACCCTTTCAAAGAGTCCCTCAGAAAGATTTAATAGTATGTCTCACAAATGCTATTAAACAATAGGTGTTCTAGGAATCTTAAAGCCATTGTCCCACAGTAATTTCACATGGAGCAGAATATAGAGAAGGACTTACCTTAAAGTATGGGTATGGTTTCTGTCTAATAAAGTGGATTATAAATTGATGGGCAAGAAGCCTCAAAGTTCTTGAAGAAATTTACCAGCTTAGACTGGAAATATCAGAAAAAGTACATGATAAAAATATGCCTTGAACTCCCATACGACTGTGGGCAAGAAGCAGACCCAGAAAACTAGTGTAAACACAGATTGTTTTTTGTGGAAAAGGATGGGAGACTCAGAGAACAAAATCAGTAGGTCCAAAGGGTGGAGATAAGGGCTACAGAAAAGAAGTTCCAGGCAGTAAATCTTAGCCCTAATCAAGGAATTGACAAAACCCACACCTCTTTTTACTTCAGAATTTTTATAGACTAATAGCTGCTGTGTTCTTCAAATTTCCCCCCTTTCTGAATGAGTGTCTGTAGCAGTTATCCTATCCCTGTTGCCTGCCTCACCACTGTATGTGCATGGAGGGTAAATCATTTATTATTTCAGTTCTCAGTTCTGTAGATCAAAAGAAAGGGAATTCAGAAATTATACTTGAGAAACCTTACCCCAAATCATCATCCATACCTGGGCTTGATGGAGATAAAAGATTCTGGACTTCAAGCTGATTCTGTAATGGGATGGGTCTTGGGGAAGAGGAGAATATATTTTGCAAGTAGGACAGAGCTGAATTTTTGTGGTCAGAAGACAAACTCTGAGGTTGTATTTTCCAAAAATGGCTATCAAAACATCTCCCTGACCACATGTTCCTATTACAGTGTGAGTTTGATGTTTCTTCAGTTGAACTCGGGGCTCCGTGTTCTTTGTCCTTGGATTGGGATGGGCTGCATACTGTGGTGAAAGTGACACTTTGTGACTCCTAAGGCTGGGTCATGAAATGTGATACTGCTTCTGCCTGGTTCTTTTGGGACACTTTCTCTGGGAATGCAACCATCCTGCCGCTGAGAAAGCCAAGCAGCTCAGGGAGAGGTCCCTGGATAGGAACTGAGGCCTCTGGCCCCATCTGAGCACCTCCCTGACAACAGCACCTACTTGATCAGCCATGTGAGTGAGTCAACTTGTAAGTGGATCCTCCAACCCCCAGTTGAGTCACCCAGTGGATGCTGCATAGGGCAGAGAAGAGTTTCCTTGCTGAACTTGCCCAAATTCCAGAATTATTCAAGAATTCATCCAAAATGAAAAAAAAAAAACAGAGAAATTTGGCTTAAAAGTAAAATTCCTATAGCTCTAAGGTGTTCATTTTGTTCCACCTTTTGAAGATGATGACTCTTCCCAGAATTCTGACTGGATGATCTCTTATTAAAGTGAAATTAGCTCCATCTCTTCAAGGACCCTGGACATATATGTTTACTTTAGATATAGTGCTTTGAATGTAAGTGCTGAATGAAAGTGAACAAAGCAGAAGTCTTATTTCTTAAAACTTTCAATCTTTAAAAATTTTCAGTGTACATCTGATGGTCTTGAGAAAAAATGGAACTGACTTTCCAGAGTCCTACAACTATGGACTCTTTGGTATAAGGAGACATCTTGAGGGCTTCCCTGGTGGTGCAGTGGCTGAGAATCCGCCTGCCGATGCAAGGGACACGGGTTCGTGCCCCGGTCCGGGAGGATCCCACGTGCCGCGGAGCGGCTGGGCCCGTGAGCCATTGCCGCTGAGTCTGCGCATCCGGAGCCTGTGTTCCACAACGGGAGAGGCCACAGCAGTGAGAAAAAATTAAACCTTAAAAATAAACATTATTTGAGTTGGGGGTTTTTGAGCACAAGCCACCTGTTCTCCTTGCTTGGTCCTCAGTGAGAGGCTCCCCCCCTCCCCAAAAAAAAAAAAAAAAAAAAGACATCTTGAACCATAACCAAATACCTGGTTGTTCGCTGGCATAATGTCAATAATGTAAGCTATTAGTACCTACTGCCTGACGGGTACTGCATGCCAAATATTTGGAAGGGCATTTCAGTAAAATGACATGAGATGAAAATATAAACCAATACATAGGTTAGAGCATTCCTGAAACTAGGAGTATACTCTGTAGTCCAAGGTCTATTTTCTCTGAAAAAGTGAGATGCTAGTTTTTCAGTGGAATTTGGTGTTTGAGGATTAAAAACACAAAAAGGTGGAATTTGATGTTTGAGGATTAAAAAAAAAAAGTGGAACATATTTTCAAAATTACATTACTTCTGTAAGGAGACCACTGGTGCTATTGTGTAGCCCTATTTTTATTGAATATATTCAATCTCATTGAGTTAATTCAATTTTATTTCTTTAGTGACAGCTGTTAAACTTTTTTCAAAGTTGATTTCTTTCCAAGTGTAAAGGAAATTCTTGGCAAATTCACTGTTGCTTATTAAATTATGAAAGGTAGAAAATGAATCTTTATTGAAAATAGTCTGTAAGAATCTGTTTGCAAAATTGAATGTAATTTCAAATGGTAACTGGAAACTTAGATTTAATAATGTTGAGGAAATCATACTTAAAGGGGTACAGAATATGCCACTCCAAAATATGCTACTTTGGCATGATGGTTATTTTGAGATGAAGGCAATCGAGATCCAGCAGACTCAGGAAAAGCTCTTTACCTCCCCATTAACTGCCTAAAAGAAAGTATACATTTCTCTATTTGTGGGAGATATATACATTTATAGAGGAAATTTACATGTTTGGCATAGGGAGAGAGCTATTCCCAGAGATCAGTTTTATACCTGAAAAATTTACCTGCATGACTGGGCAAACTTTACCGTAATTTCCTCCTCTTACCTTCCCTCGTTAGTAACCTCCCCCAACAATCCCCCACCTGAAACCCCAAAGCCCTATCCTTTTCCTCAGCTCAGGATGGCATAAAAGCCTTAATTGCCTGGCCACATTTTCAGTCTCATATCATTGTGGGGTTCCTGTGTGTATGCATGCAATTGCATTTTATTTTTCTCCTGTTAATCTGTCCTACATCACATTTGATCCTCAGGCCAGCCACAGAACCTAGAAAAATAAAAAGGAAAAATTTTCCTTCCCTGCACACTAAGGGAAGCCCTCACTTGAGGGACACAGGAAAAAAAAATAAATAACCTTTAGAATATAAGCCTCTTTCATCTCCCCATGATAATTTACGTGCAGAAAAGAACATAGTAATAATACTTCAGAGGAAAGGCTATTTCATGACTAAAAGTCAGTTAGTGGGACATTATCTCTATTATAAAAATATGATTTTTAAATGAAGTATTTCACATTTTTAACATGAGTATTATGAAATGTTTAATATTTAGAAAATGTCATTCTCTTCCACAGCTATAGTCTAGTACTCATCATAGAGAGTCACATCCCCATATGATTCCATATGTGTTCTTTTAAAAAAATTTTTATTGAAGTATAGTTGATTTACAATGTATTAATTTCTTCTGTACAGCAAAGTGACTCAGTTATACATACATATATATTCTTTTCCATTATGGTTTGTCACAGGTTATTGAATTAATTCTCTGTGCCATACAGTAGGACCTTGTTGTTTATCCATCCCATACATAACAGTTAGCCTCTGCTAATCCCAAACTCCCATTCCTTCCCTCCCCCAGTCCCCTTTCCCCTTGGCAACCACAAGTCTGTTCTCTATATCTGTGAGTCTGGTTTTGTTTCATAGATATATTGATTTGTATTGTATTTTAGATTCCACATATAAGTGATATCATATGGTATTTGTCTTTCTCTTTCTGACTTACTTTACTTAGTATGATAATCTCTAGGTCCATCCATGTTGCTGCAAGTGGCATTATTTCATTCTTTTTGATGGCTGAGTAATATTCCATTGTATATATGTACCACATCACTTTATTCATTCATCTGTCAATGGACATTTAGGTTGTTTCCATGTCTTGGCTACTGTAAATAGTGCTGCTAAAAACATAATGGTGTTTGTTCTTTTTGAATTATAGTTTTGTCTGGGTATATGCCCAGGAGTGGGATTGTGGGATCATATGGTAATTCTGTTTTTAGTTTTTTGAGGAACCTCCATACTGTTCTCTATAGTGGCTTCACCAATTTACATTCTTACCAACAGTGTAAGAGGGTTCATATGTCTTCTAATCTTTGATTCTTTCATAGTGACTTCTGAGCTTCTGGTCCATCACTTGAAAATCCTCTATACCCTCCTCTTCCTTAAATATCCTCTTCACCTTCTCAGTCTATATTGAAATGTGAATTCCTCAGAAGGATTCTTTTTCCCTGTGGCCGTTTCAACCAATAGCTCTTGTCTCTCCACACTGCACGTGGCTTGTAAGTGGAGTTGATGTCTTCCCTACTGTTTCTTGCTAATTTCAAACTAATTTTCTTTCTCTCTTCCCTAAAATTTCTTATCTTTGAAGATTCTGCTCCCAGTCTATAATACACTTCTATGTTATGCTTATCTACAGACTCATTAATTAAATATTTTAACTTTTGGCTCCTGTCACTCTAACAGTACTCTTGTCCTAAGTCTTAATGGTTGCAATGTCCTTGTGCATGATCTTTGTAATGTTCTGATCTCATAGTTCCCAGATCCGTTTCAGTATCCTCCCTTCCACATTCACTCTCTCTATTCCCATGGCCATTATCCAGACCTTGGCATTATGAATAACTGTATCCCCTTCATAGACTCAGTTTCAAGTACCCCACTTTCTGATTTTTCACATCCTCTCATTCCAGCTCTTTTCTTTAAGACCCTTCAATCCACTGGTTCTATTACCTTTTTCACTGCCACTTGCTTCCCACCGTCAATACCCTTCAGCCATAAAACATCAGGAATAATAAACCTATAGTTGAACAAGTTGGGTTTAGTGTTCCTTTTAAGGAAGTACAATGCACATCATGGGGAGCCATCTAGTATCTGAGTAAGTCTGTTACAAGAGGCTAATTTTTAGGAGTTGGTCTCATGTTAGGTAATTTTAGGAAGGGTTTAGGAAGCAGGGCTTTACTATGCATTTGGATGCTGTCAGGCATTGTGGGCATTCTATGACTGATTATCTAAATCAATCTTATCTATAAGGCAGGAAGAATTAAACAAGGTTAAAGGTATAATTGGTAAGGAGCTACTGTCATACATATTATCCAGGACAGGGAGATGTTTGGATATTTTTGTGGTTTGAACCGTGTTCATGTTTTGCATGTTTAGAAATGATTCCCAAATGGTCTTTTTGTCCTATCATGGTCAGAGTGGCTTTGACTGTTAGTGTCCTGTGGAATTGTTTATGTTCCAACAAGAAAGCACCATGACCTAGCTGAGAGTGCCTGGCCAGCTCTGAAGTTGGGAACTGCTTTTCTCTTCCTCACCTTGGTCTATCACCTTATACCTCTGACTCCTCTGCCATTGCCCCACCCCAGTGATTCTAGATCCACCCCAGCTGCATTCTCTATCCCTTTTAACCAGCTTTATTTTTTTATGAATATTACCATATTATAAATTTTGTATATAGTTGTATATTATCTTTCCAATTTTTAACACAATGATTCAGATCATTTTTACCATATAATGGCAATTAGATAATAGTTTGATTCTTAAGAATAAGGTAATCAAAATCTGCAAGTACTAATAGGGTTTATATGAATCAGTTATAAATACCGTGTGATTATAGAAAATAAAAAGGCATGATTTATAACTTCAAATATTTTTGTGATAGTATTTGCTATCTTGGCAGTTGACTTTCACTGAATTAAATATAAGCTATTTCATAAGAGATATTAAGGCATGTCAAGGAATAACGTAAAAAGTTTAAATACAAAGAGGTGAAGTCACACTTGTGGGGGTGGGGGTGAGGGGAGATGGATATAATGAATTGAAGATAAATATAAGGATTTTCAATGTAAGAATTTTTTAAAATAAACAGTTTTGACTAATATATTTCTGATAAATACTAGTAACATTTTAAGTGAAGTACATCTAGGAAGAGATTAGACTATTTACAAAGAATCTTATAGAAAGATCTGACACTGACAAATTTCTATCCTGTTTTGATTTTGGACATGTGAATTGTTTCTTCCCACACTTTATTTCATAGCTACAGTTTGAGATTTAAGTCTTTCCCTCTATTGTATTTTCTGTAACCTGAGGGCTAGTGTGGGAAAGAGAGTTTAGTATTGTGGGAGGTCCTGGTTGCTGCTGTTATATGTCCTGTATCAGGATTTATTGCACGTAGTTTGAGGCTTGTACCTTCCCTTCTAAGGTACTAACTCAGAGCATCAGACAATTGCTCCAATGCAGCATGCATGTCCAACAGTTGCTGAGACCAAAGAGTCAGGTCAGATTATGCACTTAGTGGTTCCATTCTTCTCTTCCTAGAATCAGCAGGGAGAACCAAGTGATGAATAATGCATGGATATGGTGTTAATTTGTTCCATGGGCAAGACAGTGCTTTAGAGGAGACTTCAAATGAACTTACTTTGTGACTTTTCCCCTGGATTTCTGCTCCTTTATACATCTTTTGTTTTCATGTCTGCTGAATCCATCATTTTCCAGGGGAAGTGGTAACTCTAACATTGTGATTCGTCTGTCTTTCTTTTAGATTTTCTACACAATTAAAATAAACATTTTGAGCATTGGTGGTGGGTCCCAACTTCCTTGAAAACTGGACTGATAGAGATTCTACATTTGCATGGCCACTGTCCCTTCCTCCTCAAGTCTGCTTTCCACCCCATCACATTTTTCTTTCACATTACCTGTTGCTTCATCCATGAGCTTCTCTCTAAATTTAATGCTCATAGTAATATTCAGGATGTTTGCTACTTACTTTCGTTCCACCATTTCCCTTGTGTGAGTGGGTTGGAGGAATAATTAGAAGCTACATTATTCTAGGTATTCTTTACTTCTATTTTTTTAACATCTTTATTGGAGTATAATTGCTTTACAATGTTGTGTTAGTTTCTGCTGTATAACAAAGTGAATCAGCTATATCCACATCTTCTTTATCCGTTCATCTGTCAATGGACATTTAGGTTGCTTCCATGTCCTGGCTATTGTAAATAGTGCTGCAATGAAAATTGTGGTACGTGACTTGTTTTGAATTATGGTTTTCAGGGTATATGCCCAGTAGTGAGATTGCTGGGTCATATGGTAGTTTTATTTTTAGTTTTTTAAGGAACCTCCATACTATTCTCCATAGTGGCTGTATCAATTTACATTCCGAACAACAGTGCAAGAGGGTTACCTTTTCTCCACAGCCTCTCCAGCATTTATTTTTTGTATATTTTTTTTGAAGATGGTCATTCTCACCAGTGTAAGGTGATACCTCATTGTAGTTTTGATTTGCATTGCTCTAATGATTAGTGATGTTCAGCATCCTTTCATGTGTTTGTTGGCAACCTGTATATCTTCTTTGGAGGAATGTCTATTTAGGTCTTCTGTCCATTTTTGGTTTGGGTTGTTTGTTTTTTTTGATATTGAGCTGCATGAGCTGCTTGTATATTTTGGAGATTAATCCTTTGTCAGTTGCTTCATTTGCAAATATTTTCTCCCATTTTGAGGGTTGTTTTTTCATCTTATTTATGGTTCCCTTTGCTGTGCAAAAGCTTTTAAGTTTCATTATGTCCCATTTGTTTATTTTTGTTTTTATCTCCATTTCTCTAGGAAGTGGATCGAAAAGGACCTTGCTGTGATTTTTGTCATAGAGTCTTCTGCCTATATTTTCCTCTAAGAGTTTTATAGTGTCTGTCCTTACATTTAGGTCTTTAATCCATTTTGAGTTTATTTTTCTGTATGGTGTTAGGGAGTGTTCTAGTTTCATTCTTTTACATGTAGCTGTCCAGTTTTCCTAGCACCACTATTGAAGAGGCTGTCATTTCTCCATTGTATATTCTTGCCTCCTTTATCAAAGATAAGGTGACCATATGTGTGTGGGTTTATCTCTGGGCTTTCTATTCTGTTACATTGATCTATGTTTCTGTTTTTGTGCCAGTACCATACTGTCTTGATTACCATAGCTTTGTAGTATAGTCTGAAGTCAGGGAGCCTGATTTCTCCAGCTCCGTTTTTCGTTCTCAAGATTGCTTTGGCTATTCAGGTCTTTTGTGTTTCCATAGCAATTGTGAATTTTTTTGTTCTAGTTCTGTGAAAAATGTGATTGGTAATTTGATAAGGATTGCACTGAATCTGTAGATTGTTTTGGGTAGTATAGTCATTTTCAAAATGTTGATTCTTCCAATCCAAGAATATGGTATTTCTCTCCATCTGTTTGTATCAACTTTAATTTCTTTCATCAGTCTTATAGTTTTCTGCATAGAGGATTTTTGTCTCCTTAGGTAGGTTTATTCCTAGGTATTTTATTCTTTTTGTTGCAGTGGTAAATGGAGAGTTTCCTTAATTTCCCTTTCAGATTTTTCATCATTATTGTATAGGAATGCAAGTGATTTCTGTACATTAGTTTTATATCCTGCTACTCTACCAGATTCATTAGCTCTAGTACTTTTCTGGTAGCGTCTTTAGGATTCTCCATGTGTAGTATCATGTCATGTGCAAACAGTGGCAGCTTTACCTCTTCTTTTCCAATTTATGTTCCTTTTATTGCTTTTTCTTCTCTGATTTCTGTGGCTAAAACTTCCAAAACTATGTTGAATAATAGTGGTGAGAGTGGGCAACATTGTCTTGTTCCTGATCTTAGAGGAAATTGTTTCAGTTTTTCACCATTGAGAACAATGTTGGCTGTGGGTTTGTCATATATGGCCTTTATTATGTTGAGGTATTTCCCTCTTTGCCTACTTTCTGGAGGGTTTTTATCATAACTGGGTGTTGAATTTTGTCGAAAGCTTTTTCTGCATCTATTGAGATGATCATATGGTTTTTCTCCTTCAGTTTGTTAATATGGTGCATCACATTGATTGATATGCCTACATTGAAGAATCCTTGCATTCCTGGGATAAACACCACTTGATCATGGTTTATGATCTTTTTAATGTGCTATTGGATTCTGTTTGGTAGTATTTTGTTGAAGATTTTTGCATCTACGTTCATCAGTGATATTGGCCAGTAGTTTTCTTTCTTAGAGACACCTTTGTCTGGTTTTGGTATCAGGGTGGTGATGGCCTCATAGAATGAGTTTGGGAGTGTTCCTCCCTCTGCTATATTTTGGAAGAGTTTGAGAAGGGTAGGTGCTAACTCTTCTCTAAACATTTGATAGAAATCACCTGTGAAGCCATCTGCTCCTGGGCTTTTGTTTGTTGGAAGATTTTCAATCAGTTTCAATTTCAGTGCTTGTGATTGGTCTGTTTATATTTTCTATTTCCTCCTGGTTCAATCTCGGAAGGTTGTGCTATTCTAAGAATTTGCCCATCACTTCCAGGCTGCCCATTTTTTTGGCATATTTTTGCTTGTAGTAATCTCTCATGAACCTTTGTATTTCTGCAGTGTCAGTTGTTCCTTCCTTTTCATTTCTAATTCTGTTGATTTGAGTCTTCTCCTTTTTCTTCCTGATGAGTCTGGCTAATGGTTTATCAATTTTGTGTATGTTCTCAATGAACCTTCTTTGAGTTTTATTTATCTTTGCTATTGTTTCCTTCATTTCTTTTTCATTGATTTCTGATCTGATCTTTATGATTTCTTTCCTTTGCTAACTTTGGGTTTTTTTAATTTGTTCTTCCTTCTCTAATTGCTTTAGATGTAATGTTAGGCTGTTTATTTGAAATTTTTCTTGTTTCCTGAGGTAGGATTGTATTGCTATAAACTTCCCTCTTAGAACTGCTTTTGTTGCGTCCCCTAGGTTTTGGGTTGTCGTATTTTCATTGCCATTTGTTTCTAGGTATTTCTTGATTTCTTCAGTGATCTCTTGGTTATTTAGTAGCATATTGTTTAGCCTCCATGTGTTTGTATATTTTACCTTTTTTTCCTGTAATTAATATCCTGTCTCATAGCATTGTGGTCGGAAAATATACTTGGTATGATTTCAATTTTCTTAAGTTTACCAAGGTTTGATCTGTGACCCAAGATATGATCTATCCTGGAGAATGTTCCATGAGCACTTGAGAAGAAAGTGTATTCTTTTGTTTTTGGATGGAAGGTCCTATAGATATCAATTAAGTCCATCTTGTTTAATGTATCATTTAAAACTTGTGTTTCCTTATTTATTTTCATTTTGGATGACATGTCTTTTGGTGAAAGTGGGGTGTTAAAGTCCCCTACTATTATTGTTTTGCTGTCAATTTTCCCTTTATGGCTGTTAGCATTTTCCTTATGTATTGAAGTCTTCTTATGTTTGGTGCATAAATATATACGATTGTTATATCTTCTTCTTGGATTGACCCCTTGATCATTATGTAATGTCCTTCTCTGTCTTTTGTAATAGTCTTTATTTTAAAGTTTATTTTGTCTGATATGGTACCAAAACCAGATTATGTCTGCTACCTCAACTTTCTTTTGATTTCCATTTGCATGGAATATCTTTTTCCATCCCCTCACTTTCAGTCTGTATGTGTCCCTAGGTTTGTAGTGGGTCTCTTGTAGACAACGTATATACGGATCTTGTTTTTATATCTATTCAGCCAGTCTATGTCTTTTGGTTGGAGAATTTAATACAGTTAATTTAAGGTAGTTATCAATATATATGTTCCTATTACCATTCTCTTAATTGTTTTGGGTTTGTTATTGTAGGTCTTTTCCTTCTCTTGTGTTTCCAGCCTAGAGAAGTTCCTTTAGCATTTGTTGTAAAGCTGGTTTGGTGGTGCTGAATTCTCTTAACTTTTCCTTGTCTGTAAAGATTTAAATTTCTCCATCTAATCTGAATGAAATCCTTGTTGTGTAGAGTAATCTTGGTTGTAAGTTTTTCCCCTTCATCACTTTAAATATGTCCTGCTACTACCTTCTGGCTTGCAGAGTTTCTGCTGAAAGATCAGCTGTTTACCTTATGGGGATTCCCTTGTATGCTATTTGTTGCTTTTCCCTTGCTGCTTTTAATATTTTTTCTTTGCATTTAATTTGTGATAGTTTGATTAATATGTGTCTTGGCATGTTTCTCTTTGGGTTTTTCCTGTATAGGACTCTCTGTGCTTCCTGGACTTGATTGACTATTTCTTTTCCCATGTTAGGGAAGTTTTCCACTGTAATCTCTTCAAATATTTTCTTAGACCCTTTCTTTTTCTCTTCTTCTTCTGGGTCCCATATAATTTGATTCTTCGTATGTTTAATGTTGTCCCAGAGAAGTCTGAGACTGTCCTCAGTTCTTTTCATTCTTTTCTCTTTATTCTGTTCCCTGGCAGTTATTTCCCCATTTTATCTTCCTTCTCACTTATCCTGTCATCTACCTCAGTTATTCTGCTACTGATTTCTTCTAGAGTATTTTTAATTTCAGTTATTGTGTTGTTCATCACTGTTTGTTTGCTCTTTAGTTCTTCTAGATCCTTGTTAAATGTTTCTTGTATTTTCTCCATTCTGTTTCCAAGATTTTGGATCACCTTTACTATCATTACTCTGAATTCTTTTTCAGGTAGGTTGCCTGTTTTGTCTTCATTTATTTGGTCTTGTAGGTTTTTACCTTGCTCCTTCGTCTGTAACATACTTTTTTATCGTTTCAGTTTGTTTGGGCTTTTTTTTTTTTTTGATGGGTGGGGCTGTATTCCTGTCTTACTGGTTGTTTGGCCTGAGGCTTCCAGCACTGGAGTTTGCAGGCAGTTGGAAAGAGCTGGGTCTTGGTGCTGAGATTAGGTCCTCCAGGAGGCTTCACTCTGATTAATATTCCCTGGGGTCTGAGGGTTTTTGTTAGTCCAGTGGTTTTGACTTGGAGCTCCCACCACAGGAACTTGGGCCTGACCTCCAGCCTGGGAACCAAGATCCCACAAGCTGGTGGCTGGGGGTTTCTCCCATTCCCTTAGGTGCCCGTGGTCCCCCACCAGTGCCTGGTAGGTGCCCTAGCTGTGCAGAGACAATTATGTGTCCTCCTAGTCCGCCATCTTGACTCTGCCCCCCCTTTACTTCTTTTTAAAATAAATTTTATTAGGTGTCAGGAAAGGCGTATTCTGTGATCTAGTCTCATTTTATTATCCGTATTTTTGTTTTGATTTTAAATTAATATAATAGAAGAAAAATACATGTAATGAATGATTTTAACTATATATTTTTTGTAGCCAAGATTTTTTTTTAATGTTCCATAACTTTTAGATTTTGTTGTTTAAATATTTATATATTATAAATATTTTATTTTTCTGTTTGCAACCTTATTTTGTTTCAAAATAAAAATAGGAGTTAGTATAATAACAGGGGATCTGAATATCAATATACAATAAGTAATTTTAATTATTTCAACTAGATAAATTTTCCTTCTTTTTCCTTTTCCTATCTACTATTCTGTATTTTCCCCTCATTTCTCCCTTTCTACTTTTTCCCCTTATTTTCTCCTTTATTATCACCCAATTACCAAAATTTATTAAGCATATATTATACCCCTCAGGGTTAAATACACAAAAATGGAAAAGATGTATACAAAAAGCTATAACTGCTCTTGAGAGCCAACTATTCACAATAAATAAATCATATGTACCTTTCATTAATTTATTAATTCATTTATTGATTTGTGGATTTATTGTTTTATTCAGACTGTTCCAGAAATCTCCATGTAGCTTGTCAATAAATCAAAATGGTGCATTTAGTGCAAATAAATACTTCACTCTATTGATTTTAGGTGTGACCTTCACTGTTCTGATCTTTAACTTCTTTGGCTGACGTTTTAAATCAGACCAAATTTTATCAAAATTAATAGCAAATATCAATTCTTACCAATGTCAAGGTAAATACAAGTGAAATTTTTGTTGATATCTCTGTTTAGGAGAATGGCATGAATGTTTAAATCTTAGATTTCAAGAAGATAACTGAAATCTGATTACATGCTTTTCAAAACTTTCTCCTTTCACGTTCTCTGAATATGTTGTTTCAGTATTTTTTAATTTGCCAAGTTCTAACTTTGAATTTAAATTATGATTTGAATTTTTAAGTATTATTCCTGAGTTTTTTATTTTTTACAAAATTGAATTTGACAGCATGAAAATGTGTTTATAACTAAAATACATTTAATGAGTGCATTAATATGGAGCAATTAGCACTTGGAATTCTCCATCAAAATGTAAAATGTAATTATGATTATTATTTGGCAAAGTTAGATCATAGTTACTTAAATGAATAGCTAAAATGTTAGTTAAATGATAGAAAATTTGGATACAGATTGAAAATAAAACTACTTTACTTCACATAAAATGCACTTAAATTTCTCTGGTCTTTGGTATTTCACTTGAACAAAGATTGTGAATTAATTTGATTAATATTTCTAAACATATCCAGTATATATTTCTTTAATTGAAAAGGATGTGAGTAATATGAAATAGAATAGGAAAGGATTGGAATCAGGACTGGACCAAATATAATTTCCATGTTAGGTTTTCAGTTGAAGTTTTGGCTTAATTGCTAACAATCTAAGCCATTGAATTTGAGAGTGAAAAATCAAGATGATTTATGTAAACCTTGAAAAAAAGTGAACTAATAAAGTTTTGGTTTTTATTTACTTACATTGTACCTTATCTCTTTAACTTCTGTTGAACAACATAAATACTACAATATGACATATTTAACAGTGTCCTAAAGTCAGACAAAACTTCACTAAGGTTAGCAATCAAGTTAGGAACACTTATGTTGTGCTAAGTGATCTACATACATGTAATATTTATAATACAATAATCTTCACAATATGATAAAATAACACTTAAAATTAAATTTTACGAGTTTAATCTTTTCTGTTAGTAAATATTCTTATTGTCAATTTAAATATCCGGACATTGAAGTACAGAGAAGCTACAGGCTTTTCTGACATCCAAACATCAACTATTAGCTATGTGATGTATCAATTTACAGTAGAACTTTGAAAATGAAAAAAATTCATTTATTAATAAGAACCTGTCTGTTTTACAACTTGATGCTTGTAGAATTTCACCATGTTGTGAATAGCTAGGTGAATTGGGTAGTTATTTGAAAGCCCTAAAGGTGAACAGTTTTGATTACATCAGAAGTGCTCTGCTTCAGATAACATAATTATGCACACCATAATCACCTATAGGTCAGATCCAATGGTTGGCCACATCTCCCAGGATTTTTTAGATAAATGCACACAGTTTTTAAATCAATTCTGGGAGAACTGTAATGGTTAATTATTGAGTTTATAAGGGCTGGCAGTGGGAAATGTGTGTTCACAATCCTCATTTAGAAATGGAAATATGTGATAAGGGGAAGGAAAAAATAGGTTTTCAACAGAATCCAAATTATTTAACCCAGTCTGTTTTTTTCTGCAAGTGAAATCAGGTTTATAGACAGGCTCTCTTTGATGCTGATAACAGTGTAATGTTTAGGTTAAATGAGTGAAAAATCAGTTTTTGCACCACTGACTATGCAGAATCTAGTCACTAACTTCAATGCATTTAATTTCCATTCTGTGCTATCGGTACAGACAAACCAAATAAACGAAGGTATATCCCTGGGATGTAGCTTTGGTTCATCCTTTAATCTTTCTTATCTCTAGAGGTGGTGATTATATTTTATCCAAAGCAAACAAGATTCTCACATCTACAAAATGTCTACAGTTTTCCTATATAAAGTGATACCACACGTTGTTCTGCTTATTATTCCTGCATCACTCATGCAGCACTTGTCTGTTTTGATGATGTATGTTTGCCTAGGTGATTGTTAATCTAATGATGGAATATGTCCCTGGAGGTTACAGATACCATTTTCTAAGTCTCTTGCCTACAGGCTGAATTACAAGATAATTGATATTGTAAATAATTTTTATTCTTAACTAAAATATGTGCACATTTATAATAATAGGAAGCTATAGCTATGATCCTAATAAGAGCACTTTCCAGGTAAGCATGTTTCTGCCTTTGCAGAAATGGTCACTTTTTTATACAATTCAATCTCTTTCACTGACATTGAGCTCTTTCAGAAGACAGAGAAGCCAGGAAAATAAAAATGTCAGCAACTTATGCATTCTGAATTCACTCCCAGCTGAATGTCAATGTAAATATAATAAATATACATTATGTAAATATATTTAAATGTGAGAGATACATATTTACATTTAAATGTAAATTGAGATAATTTACATGTTAGACTCTGAATGTCAGTCATTAAAATCCACTGATTTCCTGACCCAACGCTGCCATTCAGAATGATGTATGCATGTGCTTGTTAATTAACCATTTACTAAGTACACAAAGGGTGATAATGCTGACCCAGGTGCATACAGCAATTTGCAGGATGGTTCCCTTCTTAAGGAGCTGGCAATTGGAGTGTGGGGTAACCGAGATGGAGAGGTGGGGGGAGATATAGATAAATATAGAACTGAAATAGGAAAACAGAAAAACAAAGGTCAAAAGGGAGAATGTAAATGTGCATGAATCAAAGAGACTCAAGTTTCCAAAGAAATCTATGTTATGATGACGTCAGGGAGGAAGAAATTTTCCTCTACCCTTCTAGGTTCTCTAGTTGGTCTAAAAATTAAATTGACATGAGATAGATTAACAGGAGACAATCAAAATTTAGTAATATGTATACATGGGAGAGACCCATGAAAACTTAGTAACTCACCAAAATGGCTGAAATCTTCATCTAAATACCATCTTCAGCTAAAGACAAAAGAGGATGTTGGGGGTTGTGGTTTGGGACATCAAAAGAGAGGAAAGCAAATCACATGGAGATGGAAAAGCAAATATTTGGTAAACAGTTGTTTGCTGGGCCATGCAGACACAACTGGGACACACAGTGGACTCTGATCACTGGCTCCTCCCTAGTTCTCTTCACCACTTCCAGCCCATACTCTTTGCAGAGATCTCTGGTGACAGCTCTATTCTGGGAACAGGATCTTTATCTAAATTATTTTAGGCTGTTAGAAGGGAGGTAACAAAAAGAGATTCCTGAGTCTTCTGTTTCTTAAGTATAACCAGCCTAAATTAATTTTCACGCCAAAGATACACATTTTCCGGTGGTAAAGTTTGGCCGCCTTGAATGACTTTTAACATCTGGTCTTAAAGGAATCGTCAAGATTCTGTTATGTAAGAGTTAATGATCTGCCAGGAGTACTCACTGGTATCATCTTAGTTCAGACTTTCAACATTCAGCCCATGTATTATTAAAGCAGTCTTCTTTCTATTTTCCTTGTCTTCAGGTATGATTTTCCAATATCTATTCTACATATTACCTACACATACTACCTACATCTTTCTAAACACAAATCTAATCATGTAAAGTACCTCTTTAAAAGAATCCATTGTTTCCTCAATGCCTTCATCTTCAAATCCAAACTCTTTCAAATGCTTCTTAACCCCACTCTTTTATACACACCAGGCCTTAGCTTCTGCCATCCTTTGACTCACACCCTATAATTCTGTCTTCCCAAATTACTTGGCATTCCCCAAACTTATCTGACTTTTGTTTGTTTTTGTTTGGATTCTCCTAGAATATCCCTTTCTTGCTTTATCTTGTGAATATACCCTACATTCCCTTTAGGCTCAGGTCAAGGGTGATCTTTTGTGCAAACTCTTTATCCCTATTCTCCCCAAGCATGTCCACACTACTACATCTCTTCCCCAGGTTCCCTGTGGTACCAGAAAGCTCTGGTGGTGGAGAAATATTCCCATTCTTTTGTGTTTGTAAAGGACCATCCTACCCTCACAAGTTCAGATAAAACTCACCTCATTTTTCCTCAATATCTCAGATGAGACCTGTCTCCATCCTTCCTCTTGACACTTTTATTTTATAAAAGCCCAGGTTTTTTCCATATTTTTTGAAATGTTCCTCACTGATGAATGTTCTCTATATTGCAATACTTTGAAAACAGTAATCTCCTTAGTTATCTTGGGCCTTTTATCTTTCACGGTGGGCAAATCCAGTCTCTGTCAGTGAGTTCATTGGAGACTTGTCACGTTTTGCTGTAAACTGTTGATTTGCTTGCCTGTCATCCTCACTAGACTGAAAATTCCTTGAGAGTTGAGACTGTGTCTTTATATATTCCCACATGTGTTCAATGCAGTGCCTGAGTAGACATAGCAGGTGACAAATAAACCTTTGATGACCACTAAATGAGAGCTTGCTGTATGTTCACTCTTTTCTTTTACTACAGGAAAAACATCAAGGCTGCCTCTTTTCCTGATCAGAGTCATTTTAACACTCTGAATTAGGCTCAGCCTATCCATCCATACCTTCTCCTAAAATGATTACAGAGAAGTTTATTTTCACCATATACAAAAATGGTAATTTCAGCTGTTTACTAAAATCCTTTGTGGTTCATAGATGATTATTACATTAAAAAATAACCCTTACAAGTGTCATTCATTATATGTCAGAGTCACACAATGTTGAAATATGAAGGGCAGTGAGACATCAAAAATGACAAGGTTTAATAGCTTTGAGAAAGTGTGAAAGAAAGATCTTTCCAGAAATCTAATTTCTGGAGAATTATACAAAGTAGTGGGAAATCAAACTTCAAGAAAAATACATAAAACTGAGGCCAATATAACCTTAGAAAGCAGCAAAAATTTAGAATTAAAGAAAGATGGTGATTTATCACTTTATCCACAAAGAAAGTAAAGAATAAT
The DNA here is from genome assembly GCF_000442215.2 of Lipotes vexillifer. Lineage (NCBI taxonomy): Eukaryota > Metazoa > Chordata > Mammalia > Artiodactyla > Lipotidae > Lipotes > Lipotes vexillifer. The sequence goes on along the minus strand of NW_006781388.1, from coordinate 24,546 downwards.
TTAAAATGAAGAATTTAGTTGGCTTTACACAGTGGATTCTTTATTTAGAGCTTGTTAAGTACCATTCGTACTTTGACAGTTCACACACAACTCTGGGGTTTCAAGATTTGTAATAACTTGTACTTTACAAGGTATAATTGTGTGGTGGTAGGTTTCTGTCCAGGAGGCTTACCTACTAGTGAGTGAACCTAGCTTACCACACAGCATTTGGCATTTACCACACAGTACAGAGATAAGACTCTTTGGTCTCAAATCATCATTGTAAATATATCTGTTCTCTTAAAGTCAAGCAACTAAATAACATGATGGTGGATGTGTGTATGTCCCTTCCTCTGTGTGGAGGTCTGTGACTAAAATATTATCCTGGAAAAAAGTGTTAAGTATTTTTTTCTATTACTGACATATTTCATGAGAATACTTGTAGGTTTGAAGATAGAATGGCTTTGCAGATTTTTATTTTTAAATGTAAAATTTGCATATTGTAAAATGCACAGATCCCATGCAGTGAAATGCACAGTGTACAGTACAATGAGTTTTGACAAATGCATAACCATGTAACCTAAACCCCTATGTATCTTTGGAGAAGTAGATACCAGTGGGATTAGAAGTGCAAGAGATTTATTGGGGGAAATACCTATGAAGGATAAAGGGGAGGAGGGTGGAGTGGGCAGGGACAGCCTGACATCAATGAAAAGGGTTATAAAGGATTAGGTAAATGGGTAAATGTTGCAGACCATAGCAGAGTGTGTTTTCACTTCTCTTCTAGAAATACCAAGGTTTAGTTGCTCGGTCATAGAGTAGGTATATGATTAACTTTATAAAAAACCATGAAACAGTTTCCTAAAGGGTTGTAGCATTTTCTCCTCTCACCAGCGATGACATGTCCTATTGCTCGGTATTTTTGCAAGTGTTTGGTGTTATTGATCTTTATAATTATAGCCATTCTAGTGGTTTTAGTTTATATTTCCAGTATGAATAATGATATTGAACTTTTCCTGTACTTATTGGTCATTCTTATGTCATCTTTCTGTCATGTGTTTAAGCCTTTCTCCTATTTTTAATTGTTTTATTATTGTTGATTTGTAGGAATTCTTTACATGCTTCGTACATAAATCCTTGGTCAGATATATTTACTTCAAAAACATCTCACCCAGTCTATGGCTTGCGTTTTTATGATACTAACCTTACCTTTAATGAACACAAATTGTTTTTTAAATTTTGATGTTCAATTTATCAATTTTTTTCTGTTATGGTTAGTACTTTTTGTGTTTTCTCTACAAAATATTTGCCTACTCCAAGGTCATAAAATATTCTAAGAGTTGGCAACTACAGACTGTAGTTCAGCTGCCTCTTTTTGTAAATAAAGTTTTATTGGAACCCAGCCAGGCCATTTATTTACTTATTGTCTGTGGCTGTTTTTGTGTTACAGTGGCATAGTTGAGTAGTTGTCACAAATTTTTAAAAAGTGAGATGAGCAGAAGCATTAAAACATTACCAAATGACGGGCAGTTTAGACATGAGAAAAAGTTTCCATAGGGATTTCAAAGAGAAAAATAACTTCAAAGACCAGAAATAATCCTTACCCAAAGAGCTTGGCTCCTTCTTGTTGGAAGAAGCCAAAGTGTGTCTGTGGCCAGAAATTCTCACTAAAAGGGGACTGTGGAACCACAGTCTACTTCCTTCAAACTGGGCTTATTTTCAAACAAAAAGTAGCAGCTTTCTATACTTAAGATGCTAAGTCTTTAGAAGTCTGGTTTTAATAACCTAACATTTATTATATATTTTTAACTTGTAAAATAATCCCCATTACCTTGTGATGTGTTTGCTTTTTTGTAGATTTAGATTGAATTTCATGCTCAGATCAGCTATTTGTTCTTATCTAAAGTTTCCTCATAAAATTAGCTTATTTCTCCATCTCCCCGTATCCTACATTAAATATATATACATTACATATATTCGTTTCTATATGTATAACAGTTTTTTAAAAACAAATTTTCAAATTTTCTCATACTACATTCAGATAGTCAAAGAATATATAGTTTATTTGCTATAATTTATGTAACTTTCTTCATGAGCTTCAACTCTGCTGGCTAAAGGAAAATATTAAATTTTAATATTTGCAATCATTTTTCTGTTACTGTGGATTGCAGATAGATTTTCTGTTAATGTAGATCATCTTTTTGGATTAAATGCCCATTCTTTCAGAATCATTTCCCACTTTCGCACTTGGGGGAAAGAGACAAACCGTTCGCCTTGTGCTGTTTTGTGCATTGGCAAAGATCTACTGAGAGGTGTTTGCTTTATCTGATTCCTGAGGGGTTTTTGCCCTCTAGTCTTCTACTGAATATTATAACTAGTAGTGCTTTATTAGTTCTCTAGGTCTGTCATGACAAAATACCACTTCCAAAATACAATAATGGGACTGGCATATGATAGACATTTCTATTCCAAAAAGGAAAAATCACAAGGAAGGAAGGGTCCCAAGCAAGTATGAAACCTAGCAGGGCAAATTTTATTAGATTTTAAGCCTTGATAGTTATGCTCTTTGGCTTGATTCTCTGTTCTTGTGACCCACCAGGAAGGTGACCTTGACTTCAAGGCCCACCAGTGTACCAGTGTAGGGGCCCCACCCCTTCTGCACTGGGCATAGGTGGCTTGGTTCTCTAAAACCAAGCAGGTGGCCCCTCCCTCTGGAACTGAAGAGAGTAAAGCTCTCCCAACATACTGGACTTGTGCCCTCTGGTTTCCTGGTGACAGTGGCAGCTCTGCTTACCTTTGAGATGCTTTTGGGATCATTTTCCCATTTTCTTGAATGAAAAAGCATATTTGCAGCTGGGTAGTTTTATCGGCTCATCCTGTAGGACCCCAGAAGTCTAACAGCTTTCTTTTATTTTGATCCATCTTTGTCCCCTTTAGGCTAAGCTGGCACTTTTCTGCTAGTATAAAATTCCCAAAAGCCTTTTTGGCCTTCCATGAAACTCATAAACCATCAGACAAAGGGGTTGTCCATAGACCTTTCCTAGATAGCTGCATCCCTATTCCTGCTTCTGCTGAGATGATTGACTGGATTCATGAGGCTTAACCTCTTTAGCAAATGGCTATCCAGCCATACTCTTGATGTTCCCTCCAGAACATTGTAAATCAACTATACTTCAATTAAAAATAATAATAATAAAATACTATTGATAGCGCCACCACCCCAAATGCAAGATGCAATATGAGTATGCTGAGAATTTTCCAAATCTCCAAGTTCTGGTTTCTTTCTGCTTAAGAAGTCCTTCTTCAGTTTCTCTCTCTCCTCTTACATTTCATTCTCAGTAGCAGGGAGAAACCAGGCTTCACCTTTAATACTTTGCTTAGAAATCTTTTCTACTCAATATCCAAGTTCATAACTTATAAATTCTACTTTCCACACAATATCTGAACAAAATTCTATTAAGTTCTTTACCACTTTTGTGTGTGTGTGTGTGTGTGTGTGTGTGTGTGTGTGTGTGGTACGCTGGCCCCTCACTGTTGTGGCCTCTCCTGTTGCGGAGCACAGGCTCCGGACGTGCAGGGTCAGCGGCCATGGCTCACGGGCCCAGCCGCTCTACAGCATATGGGATCCTCCCGGACCGGGGCACGAACCCGTGTCCCCTGCATCGGCAGGCGGACTCTCAACCACTGCGCCACCAGGGAAGCCCTTTACCACTTTTTAATAAGGATTTTCTTTTCAGCAGTTTTCAATAACATGTTTTTCATTTCCATCTGAAACTTCATCAGAATTGTCTTTCATTTCCATATTTCTACCAAAAATCTCTTTAAGATAATCTAGGCTTTTTCTAATGTGCACCTCAAAACTCTTTTAGCCTCTACCATTACTCAGTTCCAAAGCCACTTCCATATTTTCATGTATTTGTTACAGCAGCATACCACTCCCTGATACCAAAATCTGTTTCAGTTTGCTAAGACCATAACAAAGTACCACAGACTGGACAACTTAAACAACAGAAATTAATTTTCTTCAATTCTGGAGGCTAGCTCCCCAAGATCAAGGTGCAAATGCTTTTTTCTGAGGCCTCTCTCCTTGGCTTGTGGATGACCACCTTCTCTCTGGTCTTCCATCTGTACATGTTTTTGTCCTAATCTCCTCATTTATAAAGATACCAGTCATATTGGGTTAAAGCCACACTAATGACCTCATTTTTACTTAATTATCTTTTTAAAGACCTATCTCCAAATACAGTTGTAGTCTGAGGGCCTGGGTCATATACATTTTGGGAGAACGCAATTCAGCCCATAACAATTATCCATAATGCCCAAAATTTATTTCAGGTCTTTGGTCCTTGATAAGGCTTGAGTCCTGCTAGCTCAGTAGACCCTTCTGATTCTCTGTCTTTGTCCTTTACCCAATTCTTGCCTTAAATGACTCACTTCATGTCTTCCCATGCAATCCTTCCCTTTGGTGTCATCACCTTCCTGAGAAGTGTGAAAAATTCTGGGTACCTCCTCAATATAAGAACTAAAGAAGGTCTGGGAGTAAAAAAACTAGGGGCTTCTCGTTTGATCCTGTTACTTGGCTAAGGCTACCTCATTTTAGAGTGAGACAACCTTGTTTAGCTATACAATCCCACAGTCCCAAATGTGGCAACCATTTGACTCTATTCCTCCAGCTGGGACCAAATGCATTCTATCATCATCATTTCCTTTAACTTACCTTAAACATATATATTTTTTTTCTCTCAGCCTCTCACATATCAAAGGTAGGTCTAAGGAGGGTGTTATTGGATTCAGGTATCTGACCTCTGCTTCTCCAAACTGTTTGTCTTCTTCCTCAGATTCCCCAGGTGAAAGGGGTATGATGGATTTTCTACTTTCTTTAGGTCATGTTAACTTTCTACCTTAGGGCAGGTGGCCTTATGATCATCATGGGCCAAGGGAATATACTCTTTATGAAATAAATTCTCATATATGAGTCTTTAGGGCTTGGTTTTTGATAAGTGAAATGGAAACTAAATGAATTTAGAAAATCTGTTCTTTCTCAGAAAAGCTTGGTTTTGAAACCATTTTTAAATTAAAATATTCCATTTGCTAGTCCAAAATGTAATAAAATATAATCTTTCTTTTTGTGTTCTTGATAAAATACTTCCCTCCAAACACTCACTGAAAATTTCCCCAAAGCATATGCAAACTTCAGATGGAGTAAATACAAAGAAGAAAGTCACATTTCACTGGTATTATACCCACTATGTTTTTCATTGTATGTCTAATTCTATCATGCCATAAGACATAATTTCTTTTTGGAAATTAACCAGGGAAAATAATAGATATATTAAGCAAAGTTATTTTTGCTCACATAGTCGTATTAAAGGCATTTGGAGAAACATCTCTTAGATGAGACCCTTACCACTAATACTGAGGGCTCAACAACATTGTTCAAAAGTTGTTATTGCTTAGTCACATATTTTGTTTAGGCTCCACTTCTTTCCTGTGGGAGTACAATATATCCGTGTTTAACAACATCAGTATATTCCTCGTTAGAAGGATCTTGGATCCAGGTGTTTGGGACTTGAATCAGCCAATGAAAATTAAAAGACTATGGAGCCAAGTTTTCAGCTGTAGATTTCATTTTACAAATTGTTAACTTTTACTTTTGCTATTAATCTCACCTCCAAAATTGCATACACAGTTAATTAAGCCACCAGGTGGCTTATTGCAAGGCTATTTAATTGCTTGCATCTTATTTTGAGGGCAATGGTTATAATTATCAAGTTACAAGTGAAATTAAATATGATGCCATTTCCTTGCCAAATGAATTGCGATTAGAAAAGGAAGCTAACTTAGGCCAAGTTGGAAGACTAGGACTAGTGTTAGATAAAATGCAGTGATTGCTTTTCAATTTCTCATTGAATGAGAAATTAAGCTTAATTTAATTTAAGAAAAGCGTAATGATGGGATTAATTTGATGCAGTATTTAATTTAATGCAGTCTCATTCTTAAGCTCTATGCCAATTTGAATGGCAAAAACATATAACATCACAAGTTAGATACTTCTTGTTTGCTATTTTTCAGTTATAGATTAATCACCTTGGGAGATGCATAGTTCTCAGAAATTTCCCAAATATGTTCTTTAGGTCAAAGTTTAGAAGCCCATTAACAGATATATTTTACAGATTGATTTTCAAGGCCAAATAAGTTTGAGAATTCTTCATTAGATAAGAACAATCATAGTTATTATTTAAAATATTTCCCCAAAGTATACCTACAAAGGTATGCAGCATTTCAAAATTTATTTGAGCAAGGAAACCATTTTTCTCAGAGCATCTTAGAAATAGGGTGAAAGAAGTTTCAATGAATCTATTTTAGAAAATGTTGCATTGACTCATGTCTTATTGTTTATTGATAAAGCCCAGAAAATGATAGGTCTAGGTCAATAAATGTTATCAGGAAAAAAATGCTTATTGTAAAATGTTTAAATGTCAAATCAGCTTTTCTGTCAATAGTATAATTTTTAAGTGATTAACTGGCTTGTTTTCTTAAGTGTAAAGATAGATTTCAAATATAATTTAAAACTAGGGTAGTCTATCAGTTTATAAAATTGCTCTGATTGAATTTCTATTTTTTTCCTAAAGTTCTTTAAGAAATATTTATTTTTAGATTAAAGTTATTTTACCTACCAAAAGGAAGACAATTTTCAAAAGTGTAATATAATTTTCAGTCATTCACACCTCTCAGTTAATCTACAACTCATTCTTGAGACAAAGTTTTGATATAGAGTGAAGAAAGGGGATAATCTATCTCCTAATTTCCTGAAAGGTCACTGGCACTCGGAAGAAACAGAGGGTGGTGAGTTTATAGATTCTTCCCTCTTCAAATGTCCAAATTCTAGCTTTCCTATGGGAACAAATGAAAAATAAAGTTGTCAAACTCTATATCATGTATTTGAATTTCTTATACACATTGTGGATATAAAACTTGGTAAACTTTGGACACATTTATGAACTTATTAAATGTCAATGGTTTAAAGAATACAAGTGAAAAATGAGCTGTCAAAAATTCTGCCTTTATGGACTTTTATTCATCTCAAAAATGTAATTTTTAAGACAACACTGACAGATTAGTTTTCCTAATAATTTCTTAGAATAGCTTTAGTCACATCAGCTTATGAGAAAGAAAAATCCATGCAACATTTCCCACTCTTAGGTAGTGAAGTTAAATAAAAATTGATTTTGGTCAAAGAAAATAATTCAAAAGTATATTAAAGCAATAATATGCACCCTGGAATCTTTCTTTGTTAGAACTTAAAAATGAATGAATTCTCAACTGCCTGAAATAGGTTAGATACAGAAATAGCTAAATATAATGAAGGGTAATAGTACTTCTTAGGGATCCTATCCACTTGTTTGATCATATATAACTGGTTTGAACTGCTCCACAACACTCAGAAGATATGGACTTACAACTCTTATTTATATATACCAAAGGAAAATCATCTTGGGCCACCACCTGTCAGATTGCCTGGGAGTCCTGTGTTATCTTCTTGGATTAACCCAGTTCTCATGGAACATTAAATTCTTTCCTTGTGTGTGAATTCCCTGGTGGTCCAGTGGTTAGGACTTGGCACTTTCACTGCCAGGGCCAGGTTGAATCCCTGGTCAGGGAACTAAGATCTCACAAGCCATGCTGTGTGGTCAAAAAAATGAAGAATTAAAAAAAATTTTTTTTCGTGTGTGTGTGTGTGTGTGTGTGTGCGTGTGTGTGTGGCAGGGATGGGTGTGTTGTTCAAGCTTACATAGTTTACATGAGAGGACCATCTGTTTGGTCCTCTTTTTCCAAGCAGGGGAGCCCAGGTGTCTGGTGATGGTGATGGTGATGCGGTTATCCCTTACTTCCTCGTTGTCTTGATGTTGAAAGCTGGTCCTTCAACTTGTGAGCACACTGCTATGACTGAATACTTTGACCATGTGAGGTCTGCTGATACATTTTGAGGAAACTGTGAACGTTTGCTCATAGTTCAGTGCACAGCACTGAAGGTGAATCCGCTCTAAAGTGCTAGTTTATTCAAGGCAACCTTGGTAGAATTCCCGGAAGCTCTCAGAACCTAGCCCTGTCTGTTACACACTTTGTAATTCTCATTTAGGACGCAGCCATCCTGGAAAGGCTGTGCCAGGTTGGCTTGGGTGTCTATTCTGTTCTTTACCACAACTGCGACCAGTATTTCTAGTTCCAGCAAATCTATTACTGCTGGGTTATATACATTTTAATACTCAAAGTGCAAATGAACTCTTTTACTCTCCCACTCCTTAACTATGATTTATCCAGATACACCTCTCTTCCCTCAGGAATGCTTCATTGTCACCAGCCATGCTCTCCAGTTTGACTTAAACACAAAAGACAGGTAGGATTTAGGATAATAGGCTTGATTGCTTCCCTTGTGCATAAGTGTTTGAAATCAAGTGTCTTGTTTAAAGAACCTGAGAAGCAAAACTTGTCTAACATCTTAAAGCTAAATAAACATATTTTTTCTTATCTTTTGGAAGACAATTATGGCAATAAAACCAAAGCTTAAAATTCTATATGATTGTCATAGACATTAGAATATTTTATGTTCTAAGTTACTACATGTATGATACTATGGGGAATTGTGAGGTTGAGAATTGTTGGTAAGTATACAGAGGGTTTGTACAGAGGCTTTGTCTTTGAGAGTTTTAAGCACCACTATAAAATGATGTGGGAGCATTAAAGAGGTTTAAGTGGAGTGACACGCTAGGCAAGAAATTACTCTCAATATATTTGAGAGAGAAAAAAAGGAAGACAAGAAGGATATATAAGAAACAATTGTATTTGGTTGAGTTAGGAACCAGTAATAAGGTTGGCTGCACTTCCTTATTTTTCTTTTTGAGCTTGTTGTAGTTTCATCTATTAATATAGATAATGGAGGCACAATATGCCTGTTATTTCATGTTCCAGAAGGCATATTATTCATTTATTTCTTAATTCTCTTCCCTATCATATCCACCCTCCCCCATTTTCCTTCCAAGCTCCAATAGGACAGAGAGCTATTTTCATTTTAATTGTGATGTATTCCAAGCACACAGAATAGTGCTTTACATATAAAGGGCAACACAAATAGACACAAATACAATTATTTGCTGTATATTTTTATTCATTATTCAGTCATTTTATTTATGATTTTTCTAATTCTAAAAAACATTTTGCATGGCTCATAGAAATACAAACAATACACTAAAATAAAATTTAACATAAAACTAGTTGAGAGAACTGGGGAAAAGAAAAATAAGGTTAAAAATAAGTTAGATGAAGCCAGGGATAGATTAAGGTTACCAAATGTATTCTGTGAAATCTTGTTAGACTCTTGTTACAGGTTGGCAGGTTATTTGGCATCTGTTACATGGCATTTGTTACAGGTTATTTGGCATCTGCATCACCATGAACTCTCCCTTTATCTTCACATGGTATTCTTCCTTCGTGCATGTCTGTGTCCAAGACAGGTCACCACAAATTTGGCTTTAAACTTGGTAGCAACTGATATAAAAAAAGGAATATAATAAATCACATCATTTATGATTCAATGCTACACTAACAGATACACACACATAGATACATACATAGAGGTGGTCAGGAGGACATTAGTTATTCATGATGTTGAAATCAAAGAAAACGTTCTAAGGATCTTCATGGAGAGGACACTTTGTAAGGAGGTTGGTAAAAAGCTTAGTGAAAACTCTACAAGTATATTATAGTAATTTCAATAAAAGTTGTTTCTTATAATATTCCTACCATAAATGTGTAAGGGCTGGTTGAAGGCTTTATGAAAGATGAACTGAATTGGAAATAATCAGTTCCTCTCAGTTCTAAAATATCTAGTTGTTGTTTTTTTTGTTTGTTTTTTTAATTTTTTGGCCACGTTGTGCAGCATGCAGAATCTTAGTTCCCTGACGAGGGGTCGAACCCACACCTCCTTCGCTGGAAGTGTGGAATCTTAACCACTGGACTGCCAGGGAAGTCCCCTTTAGTTTTATAACAGTTTTAAGCAAAGATGATTAATCACAGTGTAGCTGTATGACTCAGGCTTATCAGTGCACTTTCCTCGGTGGCTCTGACTAAGGTTCCCAGGTTAGACTTACTGACTAGGCAATAAGAGCTGGCAAAACTTCTTTCTACACTTTCCTCATCTGTAAAATAGGTTTAACCATAATACTTACTTCACATGTTGTTTTGAGACTTGAGTTATTTTATGTAAAATTATACACAGGGCTTCCCTGGTGGCGCAGTGGTTGAGAGTCCGCCTGCCGATGCAGGGGACACGGGTTCGTGTCCCGGTCTGGGAAGATCCCACATGCCGCGGAGCGGCTGGGCCCGTGAGCCATGGCTGCTGAGTCTGTGTGTCCAGAGCCTGCGCTCCGCAAAGGGAGAGGCCACAACAGTGAGAGGCCCGCGTACCACAAAAAAAAAAAAAAAAAAAAAAAAAATTATACACAAATCACTTTGGTAAGAACTTTTCCATTTAAGTTAATCCCTACAAATCTGCCAATTATTCTATATTCACAAACTGTTTTAGACATCTACCCATTTTAACAGCCAAGTCTTTGAAAATTATAACCTTTCCTATTGGACACATTGCATAAAAAAAGGATTAATTGGATGACAAGAGAAAGATATGTAACATCATGAGTCATTAGGGAAATGCAAATTAAAAACATGTTGAGATACTATTTCACATCCAGTAGAATGGGTAAAATTTTTCAAAATTAAAAAAAAAGCAAATTAACTATACCACATGCCAAAGAGAATCTGGAACAACTGAACTCTCTTAAATTCCTAGAAGAAATGTAAAATAGTGGAACCACCCTGGCAGCTTTTTTGTTTGTTAAACAGACATAATATGCTCCTGGGTATTTACCCAAGTGAAATAAAGATGTATACCTCCCCAAAACCTGTTTATAAATGTTTACAGTAGTGAAGGGTAGCAAAATATGCAGCCCTCAAATATACCACTTTGGCATAAGGCTTATTTTAAGCTGAAGGCAATTGAGAAGAAGCAGATACGAGAAAAGTTCTTTACCTCCTCCTATTTGCCTAAAAGGAGGACATAAATTTACAAAGGCTTTACTCCTCCTGCCTCTACCAGGAAAGACAAATATTATTTCCCCTAGACAAGTTTATGGCCTATGAGTCTGGTGGCAGCATCAGAGAAATTTACATGGCAAACTTTATTAATTAGCCTTTATCTCCACCTTTGGAAGCCTAAAACTGCTTAGCTTTAGTCCAGCACTTTCCCACAAATTTATCTTTCTTAGTTGAAGATGTTATAAAAGCCAGAGTTCCAAGCTATCTCTTTGAGTTACTCATTTTCCCCTGATATCTCCCTTCTCTATATGAGGTATACAAGTTAATAAACCTCTGTTTGTTTTTCTCTCGTTAATCTGTACTTTATTAGGGGTCTCAGCCAAGAGCTCAGAAGAATAGAACAAATATTTTTCCTCCCTTACATTAGTTTTATTCACATTGGCAAAAATTGGAGGACCTCGTATTACAATCAGTTGGTGCATAAATAAGGTGGAGTCCATCAATGGAATAATTTCACTAAAAAAGAATTAACTATTGATACACAAAATAACATAGATGCATCTCAAAACCTTATACTCAGTGAAAAGAACCTTACTTAAAGGCTACCACTGTATGATTCCATTTATATGACATTCTGTCCAAAGCAAAATTATAGTAAGAGTGGATGCTAGACATATAAGATCAAGTATTGGCAGGGATGATTCCTTCTGAGGGCTATGAGAGACGATCTAGTCCATGCTGTTCTAGCTTCTGTTTTGCTAGTAAACTATGGCATTATTTGGCATCTGCATCACCATGAACTCTCCCTTTATCTTCACATGGTATTCTTCCTTTGTGCATGTCTGTGTCCAAGATTTCTTTTTTTATAAGAACATCTGTCATGTTGGATTAAGTCTCCACTCTACACCAGTATGACCTCATCTTAACTAATTATATCTGCAATGATTTTATTTCCAAATAAGTGCGCATTCTGCGGTACTGGGGGTTAGAACTTCAACATGTAAATCTGGAATGGCAACAAGTTAACCCATAACAGTCTCCCTCAACTGGGGCTTCTAGCTTTGCTTCCTCATTATGTTGGGCTGCCACCTGGCTCCCTGGTCATGCAGGGCTGAAGCCTATGCTCACCAGCTGGGAGGAGCTGTTGGCTTGGTTTCCCCCCCAACCTGAGCATGGCTGTTGTATGGGTTCCTTGGCTGCCTAGGAGTCACTGGCTAAGCTTCCTTGTGGGTGGGGCTAAAGGCTATGCCCAGTAATTGGGTAAAGCTGTTTGATTGACTCCCTGAGTGAGCAGGGTCATGGGCTGGGCTCTGAGGCTATTCCAGGGTCACTGACTGGGTTCCCTGGTCAGGTGGGGTTGGAGACTATACTCATCAGATAGGCAGGGCTGCTGGCTTGGCTCTCTGCCTGGGAAAACCATAATATCTGTTTGCTGGGAACCCAAACCAGGAAGAACTACTGGCCAAACTCCCTGGCCAGACAGGACACAGCTGGGCTCTGCAAATAGGCACAGCTGATGATTGGGATCTCTGCTTGGGTACCTTCACCAGCACAAATGTAGTCTGCCAAGATATACGTGCTGGTTGCTGTGAGCCCTACTCGCCTTCTCCATCTCTAGCTGATCCCTTGTGGTCTAGTCTAGACTCAGGCCTCATTCCCCCAGTAATTCCTATGAGGCAAGACCTAAGTAGGCCTCTTGGGAAGTATCCTGAAGCACTGGAGAAGCTGCATGCCCACCCTTGGCTCTCTTTTTCCCACTGGAGAATCCATCGGCCCAGGGGACTGTCTCAATGCTGCACTGTGCTGCCAGGGGAAGAGGTGATGTAATCAAAGTGCAACTATTCCTCTTATCCCTCTATTGTGTTTTTCCTTGGTTTTTCTGGTCAAAAGGGGGTGCTTCGGCCTCACACCAGGTTGTGGGATTTTCACAAAGGCATCTTGTCTATGTATAGTTGCTAGTTGGTCTTTATGTGAAGGGGACTGACGTCACGAATCAGCTGTTCTGCTACCTTGCTGACATCACTCTCTCTAAAAATTATATTAAATTAAAGATTCAGAAGGTAGAAGCAATTACATAAACGGTTTAATGTACAAGATTGAGAAATGAAATCTAAGACCTGCAAATATATGTAAAGAGTGAAATTAGAGAAGTTACTAAAAAGAATGCTAAAACACTTTAAAAAATTTTAAAGACCTGCTTGTTATTTTCCATTTTCTCCTTCACATCCACTGTCCATTCTATTTTTACCTTTCCTATGCTGGGGGTGTGGGAGCAGGGAGGAGAGGGGAGATGTGGTGAGCTATTGGCACCAGCCTCCTCTTGAGGCCGACCAGTGGGGGCACCAGCAGATATTAGGGAGCAGGGGGAGAGAGGGTTTGAGGTAATCATCCCACTCTGGCACATCTGGAGGGGCATAACCCGCATTCGATTACCATAGTCCTTTGTTCACTGGATGCCAGTGTTAACTCTGTGTCTTTGCCCTTCACTCCCGGGAGTGATCAACTTCCAGCTGATATTAGTTCCTGGCTGCTCTGCCATTCCTTTTTCCTCCTTAACTCTACCCCAACCTCTGTAAATAGTCTCTTTATTACACTCTCTTCAGTCACCACTTTTGAGTGTGCCTGCCACGTATTTCCTGACAGGACCCTGATTTATATTAGGATATGAAGAAATACTTAATGTGAGGAAAAGCAATAAGTAAAAAGAGGAAGCCTAAAGAAACAAGTGGAGCACATATTTAGAAATAAAGAACAGAGGATAAATTAGGAGTTTGGGATTAACATATACACACTACTATATATAAAATAGCTAACCAACAAGGATCTACTGTATAGCACAGGGAACTGTACTCAATATTATGTAATAGCCTAAATGGGAAAATAATTTGAAAAAGAATAGATATAGGTATATGTTTAACTGAATCACTTTGCCGTGCACTTGAAACTAACACAACATTGTGAATCAACTATACTACAATATAAAATAAAAATTTAAAAAAAGAAATAGAGAACACTCATAATAGCAGCAAGTTATGTGCTACTGTTCTGTGCAATTAACACACGCACGCATGCACACATAAATGCAAATGGTTGATTGAAAACAAAAGACAAAAAGAGGAAGGGATGGTGAGGGAAGGGCAGAATAAGAAAACCCAAAAGAAATTAAACCAATGATACATTTTCTAGGATACTCCTCTCTCTTTACATTGCTTTCAGAATAGAATTTCTCAAATCTATTCAACCTTTAGGCTGCTTCCTCCTCTGGAACTTCATCAACAGAAACCTTGATGGCAGAGAAGCATATTTCTCTTGCCATTCATCTATTGCTTCTTGGTCTTATTTGGGTCTATTTTTTAGCTTATCTTTCCTAGAGAATATAATGATTTTTAAAAGAGACAGTAGATAGAATTAGAGTTGAGATGATCACATATGTTGAGAGAAATCTTATTCTAACAGGAAAATAATGCATACAGTAAGTGCAATCACAGGTAACAATTCAGTGAGTTAGTTTCTAAAACTACATTTCTCGGGCTTCCCTGGTGGCGCAGTGGTTGAGCGTCCGCCTGCCGATACAGGGGACATGGGTTCGTGCCCCGGTACGGGAAGATCCCACATGCTGTGGAGCGGCTGGGCCCGTGAGCCATGGCCGCTGAGCTTGCATGTCCGGAGCCTGTGCTCCACAATGGGAGAGGCCACAACAGTGAGAGGCCCACGTACTGCAAAAAACAAAACAAAAACAAAAACAAATAAAACTACATTTCTCATGGTCAGAATGGCCATCATCAAAAAATCTACAAACAATAAATGCTGGAGAGGGTGTGGAGAAAAGGGAACCCTCCTACACTGTGGGTGGTAATGTAAATTGATACAGCCACTATGGAGAACAGTATGGAGGTTCCTTAAAAAACTAAAAATAGAACTACCATACCACCCAGTAATTCCACTACTGGCATATACCCTGAGAAAACCATAATTCAAAAGCACACATGCACCCCAATATTCATTTCAGCACTATTTACAATAGCCAGGACATGGAATCAACCTAAATGTCCCTCAACAGACTAATGGATAAAGAAGATGTGGTCCATATATATAATGGAGTATTACTCAGCCATAAAAAAGAATGAAATTGGGTCATTTGTAGAGATGTGGTTGGACCTAGAGACTGTCATACAGAGTGAAATTAAGTCAGAAAGAGAAAAACAAATATCGTATATTAATGCATATATGTGGAATCTGAAAAAATTGGTATAGACAATCTTATTTACAAAGCAGAAATAGAGACACAGACAGAGAAAACAAACATATGGATACCAAGGGGGAATGGGGGTGGGATGAATTGGGAGATTGGGATTGACATATATATGCTACTGATACTATGTATAAAATAGATAACTAATGAGAACCTACTGTATAGCACAGGGAACCCTACTCAATGTTCTGTGGTGACCTAAATGGGAAGGAAATCCATAAAAGAGGAGATATACATATACATGTAACTGATTCACTTTGCTGTACAGTAGAAACTAATGCAACATTGTAAAGCAACTATACTCCAATAAAAATTTTTTAAAATGATACACGCACCCCCAGTGTTCATTGCAGCACTGTCTACAATAGCCAGGACATGAAAGCAACCTAAATGTCCATAAACAGAGGAATGGATAAAGAAGATGTGGTACATATATACAATAGAATATTCCTCAGCTATAAAAAGGAATGAAATTGGGTCATTTGTAGAGACGTGGATGGACCTAGAGACTGTCATACAGAGTGAAGTAAGTCAGAAAGAGAAAAACAAATATCGTATATTAACATGTATATGTGGAATCTAGGAAAATAGTACAGATGAACCTATTTGCAAAGCGAAAATAGAGACACAGATGTAGAGAACAAATATATGGACACCAAGGTGGGAAAAGCAGGGTGGGATAAATTGGGAGATTGGAATTGACATATATACACTACTATGTATAAAATGGATAAGTAATGAGAATGTACTGCATCGTACAGGGGGAAAAAAGAAGATACAATCTGTTTGTAGGACATATATTAACCTTAAAAATGTACTCCAGTATACAGCAGGTGCAGACAAATACTGTTTGATTCCACTTATAGGAGGCACCTAGAATAGTCAAATTCATAGAGTCAGAAAGTACATTTGTAGATGCTAGGGGCCGGGGGGTGGGGAGATGGGGAGGGGGAGGGGGAATTGGGAGTTGGTGTTTCATGGGGACAGAGTTTCTGTTTAGGAAGGTGAAAAATTCAAGAGATGGATGATGGTGAGAGTTGCATAACAATGTGAATGTACTTAGTGCCACTGAACTGTACAGTTAAATATAGTTAAAACAATAAGTTTTATATTATGTGACTTTTACCACAATTTTAAAAAGGGGAAAAAAATATCTGCACATTTGTTTTCCTCACCAATAAATTTCTAGTACTTAATCTCAATAAATAAATAAATAAATAAATAAATGAAACTTTCTTTTTTAAAAAAAATTTATTGGGGTATAGTTGATTTACAATGTGTTAGTTTCAGGTGTACAGCAAAGTGAATCAGTAATACATATATATACATTTACTCATTTTTTTGGACTCTTTTCCCATATAGGCCATTACAGAGTATTGAGTAGAATTCCCTGTGCTATACAGTATGTTCTTATTAGTTATCTATTTTATATGTAGTAGTGTGTATATGTCAATCCTAATCTCCCAATTTATTCCTCCCTACTCTTATCCCCTGGTAACCATATGTTTGTTTTCTACATCTATGACTCTACTTCTGTTTTGTAACTAGGTTCATTTAAACACTTTTTTTTTTAGATTCCTCATATAAGTAATATCTGATATTTCTTTCTGTGTCTGACTTACTTCCCTCAGTATTTACCAAACATTTATGTTTTATCCAGCTATGTGTGAAGCACTGTTGTAAGTGCCTTACAAAAATATACCTTCTTAACTCTATGAAGTAGGTGCTATTATCATCACTATTTCACAGATGACAGAAATTAGACATGGAAAACTTAAGTAGCTTGCCCAAAGACTGAGGACTTGGAAGCGGTATAGAAAGGATTTAAACACAAGCAGGCTGGCTCCAGATGTTGTGCTCAATTTCAATTGCTGAACCAATAAATATAAATATCTTAAGTGTCTTAGGAGAGACAATTAATTTTCTCAAGATGGAGGAGATACACATTGATCATATCCTAGTTAAGATACTTTAATTGGAAATCACAGAAGCCAGCAAAAGCTACCTAATTTTAAAAATCAAGGATTTTATATAAAAATTTAAAAAAGGATAGTTTACAGAAATTGAAAGCAAAGATGAAACTATCAGGACGTGAAAGGATAAGATACTAAAAAGTAAAACTGACTAGATGTCACGATAAACTTTTCTCTGTATTTCCTGTCACAGCCTCTCTTTTTTGCTTCATTCTTTCTCAAAGTAGTTTTTTGGCTTCTTCCTGTATGAGGCAAGTCAAGTAGAATACAGTCTCTAGGAAGCCTTTAGGTTTATGGGATCCCTTCATTTGGGATCCCTGCTTTCAGTCCCACTTTCAACTTCCTAGACAGAGTCTCTAATGTTTGGCTTTGGTCTGGTGTCCACTTCCGGTCTGATGGAAGGAGGCAGGTTAACCAGAGTCACAGAATACAGATATGACAGCGGGGGGCAGTTCTCAGAGAAAGGAAATCACTTTGCTCTAGGCAGGTACTGCCAAATGTGTTTGTCATCGATATTACCTTGAGAACTGTGATCCACTGACCCGGTAGGCATTCAGCTTGAGGGATGCCTGGAAGAGTTTCAGGCTTCCAGGTATGAGAATGCTCTTCGAGAGCAGAACTCAGAACCCTGAGAAAGAAATTGACAAAGAACAAAGAAAACAAAATACTCTTAGAAAAATACTTAAGGAATAAGAAGGAAATGTAGCTTGGTGGTGAAAGAGGTACTTGTTATAAAGAGCACTCATTATGTATTTGCTCCTAAAATTGTCTTTGCTTTACTTCTTATTCATTTATTCATTCAACAAATATTTTTTGAACATTTCCTATATAAGAAACATAGTGCTGTTTTCTAGAGTCATAGGTGACTAAAAAAACATATTCTTCCTTTTTGTCAAAGGGGATCACAGAATATTTAAATTATACCATTGAATTACAATATCTACCTATCTATCTGTCATCTATGTATCTATCTATCTATGTATCTTCCTCTGGTATTTTCAAGGAAATCATCTTTGCTGCAAACAGTTTCGCTGTACAACTAATAGGCCATAAGACAATTTTGCCATAAAAGATAAAATAACTAAAATAAAATAAAATGGAAGAAGGACATATAAAGGTCATAATAAAATATGAAAAATTAATAAAATTTAAAAAAATTTATTGTGGAAAATGAAAATACAAAAAAATTTCAAATACATTTAAAATGTGTATAGATTCATGGTTATAGCTGTATCTGGGTATATCTTAGAGAAAGCCATGATACTTCCTTTCTCAAAGTTGATCATTAAGGATTCAGGATCTAATGTCAGACATAAATTCTTTATGATACGAAAAAAATCTGCTCTAAGGGCTTCCCTGGTGGCGCAGTGGTTGAGAGTCCACCTGCCGATGCAGGGGACACGGGCTTGTGCCCCGGTCCGGGAAGATCCCACGTGCTGCGGAGCGGCTGGGCCCGTGAGCCATGGCCGCTGAGCCTGCGCGTCCGGAGCCTGTGCTCCGCAACGGGAGAGGCTACAACAGTGAGAGGCCCGCGTACCGCAAAAAAAAAACAAAAACAAAACAAACAAACAAACAAAAAACTGCTCTAAGTCTCTTTACATTTCCCTAGAAGTAAAATAAACAGATAAGGGATGCTGATATGTCATATATGTAACTGTATATAACTGGTAGTACACATCTGGACTATATTTAAGTGTTTCATCACATGCTCAGTCCTTACATTTTACCAAATCATCTAAGCCAGATTCTGTGCCAAATACCAAATTCTGTCTACATCATGTTCTCCACTATCAAATAGCAAAACATCTTCAGAATTTTAAAGAAACTTATACTTACCAGGAATCACATAACCACTTCTTTGGGGAGGATAAGAAGAGCTTGATTCTTCTTTTCTCTCCAACTTGTAATATTGCATGATCTTGGTAAAGATGGCATTAAAGAACAAGCTGTTGTATCTAAATTAGCTGAAGAATTGATAAATAATGCTCTCAGAGAGAGTTCTGAATTACTAGCCGTCTCATATATATTTGCCATAGCTTTGTAAACTTTTGGTTTTGATGGGTGGGAGGGATGACTGTGCTCACTGAAGGATTTGCAAAAACTGATACGTTATCATTTTCTAGTGCGATGGAACCAAAACTGTCAATCAACCAGTTATTTTGTCTTTTACAGAAAAATAGTCTTAAAGCCAATTAGTTATGTGATGAAACCGCTTGTGGCAAAGAATTTTATGGCTAAAATACCGAGAACTTCTCTGTGTGCCTATCAATCTACCTATCTATCACTATCTATCATCTATCATCTATCTATATCATTTTCAAAGAATTTATAGAAAAAAGACATTTATACCTACTGTCACCATTCTGATTTAACATTATTCTAGAAATTTGGAGTAAAGCAATAAGATCAAAAAAGAAACTTAGTCATAAGTTTCAGAAAAAAATTGCAAAGTATTATTACTAGCAGATGATATGCTTGTCTAGCAAGAAAATCAAAGAGACCCTCTTGCACCGTTGGTGGGAATGTAAATTGATACAGCCACTATGGAGAACAGTACGCAAATTCCTTAAAAAACTAAAAATAGAATTACCCTATAACCCAGCTATCCCACTACTGGGCATATACCCTGAGAAAACCATGATTCAAAAAGGCACATGTACCACAGTGTTCATTGCAACACTATTTACAATAGCCAGGACATGGAAGCAACCTAAGTGTCCATCGACAGATGAATGGGTAAAGAAGATATGGCACATATATACAATGGAATATTACTCAGCCATAAAAAGGAATGAAATTGGGTCATTTGTAGAGACGTGGATGGACATAGAGACTGTCATACAGAGTGAAGTAAGTCAGAAAGAGAAAAACAAATATCGTATATTAATGCTTAATGTGGAATCTAGAAAAATGGTACAGATGAATCACTTTGCAAGACAGAAATAGAGACACAGATGTAGAGAACAAACGAATGGATACCAAGAGGAGGGGGAGGCGGGGGGGGGGGGGAAGTGAGGAGGGGGTGGTGGTGTGATGAATTGGGAGATTGGAATTGTTGTATACACTAATATGCATAAAATAGATAACTAATAAGAACCTGCCATATAAAAAATAAATTAAATTAAATTTTAAAAAAATCAAAGAGGATCACTGAAACATTCTAAAATGTTTAAGTGAATTAAGCATACTGGTTAAAACAAATATACAAAGTCAACGTTTTTCTAATATATGAGGACTAATCAGTTAAAAATAAAATGGGAAAGATCATATATTAGCAACTACATAAATGAAATGATAGCTATAAATAAATAAAAAATAAAATACCAAGGAATGAACTTCAAAAAGAAGTAGACTGAACTGTACAAAAATGTTCAAAATTCTGCCGTGGAACAAAAGAGATGATTTTAATGGGAGAGGCATAACACACTTCTTTACAGTAATCCATAATAAATATATCCTAATGTAAGCAAAAGGCTTTTTTTAGGAACCTTACTCAATTATGAAGTTTATTTCCAAGAAGAAATGAGATAAAAAAATTAAAAGAGTAATGAGAGAAGAGTCAATTATTTAGTTTAAAATATACTGTCATGTTCTTATAATTTATTGTGATATTTGCACAGTATCACATAGATCAGTCTATCACAGTATAGAAAGCCCAAAATCTTGTCCAGGAGAAGAACTATGATGAATTTCGTTCATCACAAAAATAACATTTTAAAAGAGTGGAGAAAGAATGAATTATTTAATAAATGTCCTGGTATAACTTGGCTCATTTGGAAAAACAAAAGAATCTGTGACTCTAATATAAAATACATGAACAGTAGGGCTTCCCTGGTGGCGCAGTGGTTGAGAGTCCGCCTGCCGATGCAGGGGATACGGGTTCGTGCCCCGGTCCAGGAGGATCCCACATGCCACGGAGCGGCTAGGCCCGTGAGCCATGGCCACTGAGCCTGCGCATCCGGAGCCTGTGCTCCGCGATGGAAGAGACCACAGCAGTGAGAGGCCCGCGTACCGCAAAAAAAAAAAAAAAAAAAAAAAAAAAAAAAAAGTACATGAACAGTAGTTATTGCTGAAATAAATGCACAGATATTAAAAATAATATTCAACTTACAAGTACTGTCACAAAATATTGACAAATATTCATGTGTTCTCATGGAACTAGTCTTTGTAAACATAAAATCAAAAGCAAAAATCACAAGGAAAAAGTGGATAATTTTAACTATATAAAAATGGAAAACTTTTTTTTTTAAAAGGAGTAAATCACTGTTAAAAGATATGTGACGATTAAATTAACAAGTGTTTTCTTAGATTTAAAATACAAGAGCCACAAAATAAAACATTTGGTCTTGAAATCTTAAGATATCTTATGCTAACTATATTTGAAGAGAAAAAAATATTGGAAATGCTTATGTCCTGTTATATTACATAACATCATATTTTAATTAAATTCTCAGATTAAATTTCTGGCACCTCATTTTGAATGTTCCAAGTCACCTCTTTCAAACAACTTCCATTTTTCATACAACCCAACTAGAAGAAAATTTCCGAATCTTCATTTATAAGGCAGAGGTTTCTCTGTGTATGCTAAGTAGTTTATTTTTTCTCAAAGCACTATAATGATACCTTTGTGACAAAGCTGCTAGTTTTATTGTTCTTACCACCTTGACATCAATGGCAATGTCCCTGTCAATGGTATCTTTTGGATTCAGACTGTTAATCTCATCATTAGACATAGGTGAATAAAACAAAATACTTTTTAGCAGCTTTGGAATAAAAATAATAAATCCCACGACAGTAGGCTCCTATAATGAAACAGATCATGCATAGAAGACTTTGAAATTTGGTGATAAGGCAATAACAGCTTCTGTCAGATCCCGGTAACTTCATTTGACAGGTGTAATGTTTCTACTTTGTCTTCATTTAGGACAGCTTTGCTTCAGTGACTAGGAAACATAACGATGAGTTGTAACAGCTAGCAGTTCAAACTACTTTTCCAACTGAATCTCGAGGTGACGCTAACAGACTTGCAAATAGGGAAATTAATAGTTTTTCACAAGCTCCCTCATGAAATCACACAACTATGATATTTTAAAAAATGTAGATGTGTAATGATAATTGAAATCATTATGGGAAATAGTATTGAATATAAGGAATAAATTTAAGTAAGAGTGACTCAATGCAATGGAGGTTTTTATTTGGACATGCTTCTCAAAAGCCATGCTTTATGCTACAGTGGTTTTATTTAGCAATGAGTTTGGGTTTCAAGTCAAGCAAGGCTTTATAGATTTCCTCAAGGATTGAGGCTGAGCATTCAGAGGTCTACACTGAAGAAATGTTACTGGAGAAAATTAAGGTGTTATATTGGCCTAATTCTAGAGAGATATCCCCATATTGTATTCTTTTAATGAATCTCTGAGTATTCAGAGAAATATAAGGTGAGAAATATAAGGTGACAAATTGAGTGAGGATCCAGGAGATGTGGGCTCTGAGTCCTCCTTTGCCAGCTGCTAACTGTGTGACCTTCGAAAATTTAATTCACTTATTTAGGTTAGGATTTTCTCATCTGTAAAATGAAGAATTGGATGTCATTTATATTGGGGTGCCTTCCATGAGAGGTCACTCTGAACTTTCACTGAACGTTAAAGGGATAATTTTTCTCAATACCATCAGAGTAAAACAGGGTGAAGATTTCTAAACACAAGCTGTATGCCATGTTACAAAGTGGCAAATGGGGTAATTTCTGGTCAAAAGGTGACTAGGAAAAAGTCTGTTAGAATGGACTGTAAATGGAGGCCATATGAAATATAATAAGCTTATTTGCAGTGATTTCTCTGCATCTGAATAGAAAAATACAAATGTCTGTATTTTTCTCTTGCCTCAAGATAAGATTCATTGTTGTGCTATATTCAAAAGATACACAAATTCAACTCCACAAAGCTGGTAAAAGGCTTGGAGTTATTTCTGAAAAATCAGTAAAAGAGAATATATAGCTCACAAAACAGAGCAAAGCTCCTAAAATTTACTGTTTAGGTGTTATCATCTACCTCCAAAGTCTACACACATGGCAGCTAATAAAATCATTCTACCTCCTCATGTCTCAGATAATCTTGACTTTTCACTTCTCCACTCTATCTAGCCAGGATCTTCTTCCATTTTGAATATGTATTTTCTAAAAAAAAATTCCATCTTTTCTGTTTATGCTCAGACTGAGGGAAGAAATAAGGCAGGCTGAAGTGAAAAAAAAAATTAAAGGTTTTTAAAGCACCGATTGTATCTAGTCATTTTACCTGACATAATTGCATTTCAGCCTCCCAATCAACCCATAATACAGATATCATCATCATTCAAATATTAAATATAAGGTAAGTGATTCTGAAAGAGGACTGAAAAACTTTCCTACATTTAATAGTTTTTAAAAGGATAGTTTTGGAATTGGAACTCATCAATTCTTGTTGTATGAATTTAAAAGGAAAAGATTTTGATTATATATATTTATTTCACATTGTAAATTGGTACAAGATGACTTTTTTAACACTAATTTTCTGAATAGTTTCAAATAAAAATCTGAATTTAATAATTTTTGTTAGATATGGATACGAGCATATATTTGTATTAGTACATATTTACGTACACATATTAACAGATAAATATTTCAAGTGACAGTTATCTGAAAAAGATAAAAGAAAAAATTATCAGTGCACACAAACAAAGCATACTTTGATATTTCCGTAAAGAAGGATTAGCCTGCAAAGAAAGAGAAGGAATAATGAGAGGTTGGAGAAAAGCAGAGTAGTGTGGTCTCATGGACAACAATTCTAAAGAAACTTCCTTTAGGGATAATTTGTGATTTTTGAAACTTCTGAACACTTGCATGTATCAAAATATCTACCTTTTCACCTCAAAACATGAATTGTAGACAGAACTGATTTTAGTAATCTAGGCTGAATATTGCCTTCCCTCAGACCTTTGAAGGCTTTCCTTATGGTCTTCTAGTTTCCACTGTGGGCACTGAAAAGTCAAAGGCCACAGTGATTTTTATTCCATTTTACAGAACTGATTTTTGGAGACTAGAAACTTTAGAATTTATTCATTATCACTGGGGTTCAGAAATGTTTCCAGTTTCATCTTTTAGGTGAAAGAAAGTCTTTATTATTAATCCTTTTTAGCATGTATTGGGCACTTTCACTGAATAAGTCATTTCTTTCAATTCTGAGAGGTTTTTTTTTTTTTTTTTTGGTATTTCTCCCACTC
>NW_006781387.1:0-489 GCF_000442215.2 Lipotes vexillifer | reverse complement strand
TAAAAATCTTCCAACAAAAAAATGTCCAGGACCAGAAGGCTTCACAGATTAATTCTATCAAGCTAACACCTATTCTTCTCAAACTCTTCCAAAATATAGCAGAGGGAGGAACACACCCAAATGCACTCAACAAGGCCACCATCACCCTGGTACCAAACCCAGACAAAGATGTCACAAGAAAAGAAAACTTCAGGCCAATATCACTGATGAACATAGATGCAAAAATCCTCAACAAAATACTAGCAAATAGAATCCAACAGCACGTTAAAAGGCTCATACACAATGATCAAGTGGGGTTTATCTCAGTTATGGAAGGATTCTTCAATATATGCAAATCAATCAATGTGATACACCCTATTAAAAAATTGAAAGAGAAAAACCATATGATCATCTCAATAGATGCAGAGAAACCTTCAGGAAAAATTCAAAACCCAGTTATGATAAAAACCCTCCAGAAAGTAGGCATAGAGGGAACTTTCCTCAACATAA
>NW_006781386.1:0-290 GCF_000442215.2 Lipotes vexillifer | reverse complement strand
GCCCAAAAAAAAAAAAAAAAAAAAAAAAAACTAAGACCGTTGACAGCACTAAGAATAAACTACCAGGAAAAAGAAACCCTACACGTCAGATCCTAAAGAACAGAAGGGCAAGGCTGCCGGCATTCCAGGCCCGGGGGAACCAGGATCCCCAGCCCTGCAGAGCCAACCGCAGACCGGCTCGGGCGCCCCTCGGAAGCGCAGGGTCCCCACGGCCGAGTCTGCGCCCCCGGCCGGCGCCGGCTCCCCTCTGCCCACCCTGCGCGCGGGGGCTGGAAACTGCAGTGGAGAAC
>NW_006781385.1:0-237 GCF_000442215.2 Lipotes vexillifer | reverse complement strand
GGCAGGCGTATTCTTAACCACTGCGCCACCAGAGAAGTCCCATGTAGGACCTTTTTGTTTATCCACCCTGTATATACACCAGTTTGCATCTGCTAATCCCAAACTCCCAATCCAACCCTCTCCCACCCCCTTCCCCTTGGCAACTACCAGTCTATTCTCTACGTCCTTGGTTATGTTTCTGTTCACAGATAGGCAGAACCCAGGCTCTTAATTACTTTGTTATCCTGTTTCCTTGTT
>NW_006781384.1:0-2268 GCF_000442215.2 Lipotes vexillifer | reverse complement strand
CCATGTCCCCTGCATCGGCAGGCGGACTCTCAACCACTGCGCCACCAGGGAAGCCCTATTTTGCTGTTTTGTTTTCTACTTTCCCGTATATTTTTTTGTTCCTCTGTTACTCTTTTTTTGCCTTCTTTTGGCTGATTTTTAAAAAATTTTAGAACTCAGTGTTAATTTATCTGTTGCTCTTTCAACTATGTTTCTCTATGTTCTTTCACATTCTACTTAGAGTTTCTGGTATCATTTCTCTTCAGTATAAAGAATCACCTTTATAGAAACTAACATGACATTGTAAAGCAACTATACTCCAATAAAAATTAAAAAAAAAAAAAGGATCACCTTTCGCATTTCTTGTAAGTCTGGCTTACAACAGTGAACTCCCTTAGTTTTCATTTATTTGAAAATGTCCTATTTTGCCCTGATTCTTGAAGGATATTTTAAAAATGCATATGTATATCTCTTAACACATTTAGAAATTTTTCATATTTACTTCTTCAAAGGTTTCTTTCTGTCCCATTCTCATTGTCCTCTCCTCCTGGGATTTCTAACTGCATGTGCTTTAGAAGTTTCTATATTGTTCCACAGATCTCTGAGGCTCTGTTGAGCTTTTTAGTCTTTTTTCTCTTTTCTTCAGTTATCTATCAGTCTATCTTCCAGTTCACTGGCTCTTTAATCTTTCTTGTCCAAACGCCAGCCAATAAAAATGTTAAGACCATCCAATAATTTCTTTTCAATCACAGATTTTATGTATTTTATTTAGTTCTAAAATCACCACTAGGCTCTTTTTATTAATTTATATTTTCCTTATATTTTTGAGCATGGTTGTAAGAGCTGCTTTAAAATCCTTATCTGCTAATTTCAACGTCTAGGTCATCTTGGGGTTGATCTCCCTTGATGATTGCCCTTTCTCTTAAATATAGGTTACATTTTCCTATTTCTTTGTATGTCTAGTAATTTGAGATTGTATTCTAGACATTTTGAATGATGTTAAGACTCTGATTCTTTTATATTTCTCTAAAGAGTATTGTTATTTTTTAAAATTTTAGCATGCAGTTAACTTGGCTGGGCTCAAAATCCAAACTCTGTCTTTCCTCTGGTGGGCTGCAGTGGAAATAATTTTCAGCTCTTTTATCTTAGCTGGTCTGCTTGGAGTCTGTACCACCCTTGTGAAGTTCAAGGATTAGCTTTGGAGAGAGTTTATAGGTAGAATTTGGGATTCCCCCATGTGGCTCTCTCTGGAATTTCTCACTTCACTTTCCATTTGCTATTGTCACCTTGAACTCTGTTCTTTGATTCTTTAATCAGTAAGACCATAGATTTCTGTGTGAGTTTTCTTCACCCTGCATGGCACCAAAAAAGAATAAAAACATACAGCTCAACTATTGCTGGTCCTTTCCTCCAAGTTTTAACTCCCATCCACTGTCTGCCTGTTTATGGTAAGTCTCCAGCCACTTCAGGTAACTGTTTCATATATTTTGTCCAGAGTGTACAATTGTTACCTTGGGAGGGTTGGGCCATTTAAGTGTCTCCACCATTAATGGAAATAGAACTCCTCCTGGGTCCTTTTGACATGTCTCTATCATTCCTTGACCACTTCCTTCCTTTATGACCAAAAAGATGTTTCAATCTCATGTTATATTTTCCCTGAGATGGAATAAGTCATTTCTCCAAGGATTCCTGGTTCCTTTTTGTGCAAAATGGTATTTAGAAACTGAGATCTGGGTTCTAGGTGTATTTACTCCTACTGAAGTATCCGTCTTTCTAGGCCTTCTCAATGGACAGACCAAGAAAATATATGTATGTGTACATACATGCACACAACCTATATCTGTCTGTCTACAGATAAATAAGTTTACAACCATTAGTCCTTAATTCCAATCCATCATCAAAAAGCTCATTCTGTTTCTTCCCCCTTTTCATATTTCTTATTCCCTTCTTCAACAGTAAGAAACCTGGCTCCAATTATTCACAACATATTTAGTTATTTCTTCAGCCCTAGGATACATGGAAAGTAGTCAGAATTACTGACCTATACCTTTGAGGAAATAAACCCTTTTAACTAGAATTCAATATTTGTTTAGAGTTCTTCTTGTCTTTGGCCTGAGGGTATAAATCTAAACACGGTGTTTATTTATTTTTAAATATTTATTTATTTATTTATTTCATTGTGCCGGATCTTAGTTGCGGCACACAGGCTCCTTAGTTGCAGCAGGCGGGCTCCTTAGTTGTGGCATGAGAACTCTTAGTTGTGGCATGCATGTGGGATCTAGTTCCCTG
>NW_006781383.1:0-259 GCF_000442215.2 Lipotes vexillifer | reverse complement strand
TGCTTCCCACTAGCTATCTCCCTTACGTTTGGTAGTGTATATATGTCCATGCCACTCTCTCGCACAGCTTACCCATCACCCTCCCCATAACCTCAAGTCCATTCTCTAGTAGGTGTGTTCCTTTATTCCTGTCTTACCCCTAGGTTCTTCATGACATTTTTTTTTAATTTCTTTAATTCCATATATATGTGTTAGTATACGGTATTGTCTTTCTCTTTCTGACTTACTTCACTCTGTATGACAGACTCTAGGTCTATCC
>NW_006781382.1:0-207 GCF_000442215.2 Lipotes vexillifer | reverse complement strand
CCTGGTGGCACAGTGGTTGAGAGTCCGCCTGCCGATGCAGGGGACACAGGTTTGTGCCCCGGTATGGGAAGATCCCACCAGCCGCAGAGCGGCTGGGCCCGTGAGCCATGGCCGCTGAGCCTGCGCGTCCAGAGCCTGTGCTATGCAACGGGAGAGGCCACTACAGTGAGAGGCCCGCGTACCACAAAAAAAAAAAAAAAAAAAAAA
>NW_006781381.1:0-1370 GCF_000442215.2 Lipotes vexillifer | reverse complement strand
ATGCAGGGGACATGGGTTCGAGCCCTGGTCTGGGAAGATCCCACATGCCGTGGAGCAACTAAGTCCGTGCGCCACAACTACTGAGCCTGTGCTCTAGAGGCCGCGAGCCACAGCTACTGAAGCCCGGGCACCTAGAGCCTGCGCTCTGCAACAAGAGAAGCCGCCGCTCACTGCAAGTAGAGAAAGCCCATGAGCAGCAGCAAAGACATAACACAGCCAAAAATAAAATAAATAAAAATAAAAAATAAAATAAAATATAAGGATACAAAAAGATTAAATATAAATAAACAAAAACGATGTGTCATGAAAATATTAAAGAACACCACTGAGAGGACCACTTCACAGTGACAGAAGTTTTAATCCACCAGGAAGGTATAATGTTACAAAATATTTTCCCCCTATTAACATAGGCTCAAAAAATATAAAGCAAAATTTCATGGAAGTAAAAGGAAAAAAATTTTAATCCATGATCATAATGGGATACTTTAGCCTGCTTCGCTCAATAATTGAGAGGACTATTAGACCAAAAGAAAACCGAAGAGTAACCCCCGCTAGCTGCAACTACAGAAAGCCCACGCAGCAACGAAGACCCATTGCAGCCAAAAGTAAATAAATAAATAAGAAAAGAAAATAAATAATACAGCCATAGAATGGGAGAAAATATTCACGAAACATATATCTGATAATGAACTCGTATTCAGAACATAGAAAGAAGTCCATCATAAGACACAAACAAAAATAAAAACAGAAAAGATTTGAGCAGACACTTCACGAAGGAAGATATTCAAATGACTAGTAAGCATATGAAAAACCAAGATCTAGGTGCTAGGTATGCTGTTGCTACTGTAATTCCATTGTTTAAATGATTAGTGGACAGAACCAAGAAGTAATTTTTTCTTAAATCGTGAGGTAATATTGATATTTCTAATTCTAATGTAACATTATAACATTTTTCCATACTTTATTTTATTTGTGTATCTCTTTTATCTTACAGTGAAATCTTTTTTCCTAATTTCATGAATATACTTGCTTATTTGCTTTATTCTACAATTACATTAAAAAGTTTCAGAATTGCAATACCTGTATAATTACTAATAATGTATTAACTAAGTAAAGTTTAAGATCTCTTTTTCAGTTCCTTTTGTCTTTAGAATATATTACACTAAGGATGTACACAGTACTTGGTCAAAATCTACTTGAATCTCAATTATTTTCTCCTTTGTTATTTTATCAGATTGATTTATAGTTAGGTTAATTTTTTTCTGTTTAATATATGTCAAAAGAATGATAGGGCTTCCCTGGTGGCTCAGTGGTTGAGAGTCCGCCTGCCGATGCAGGGGACAGGGGTTCGTGCCCCAGTCCGGGAAGAT
>NW_006781380.1:174969-179061 GCF_000442215.2 Lipotes vexillifer | reverse complement strand
GGCTGTCGGGCTACAAACGCCCCGCCCCCCCCCGCTCCCGCTCCCCGCCCCGCCCCGCAGAGCTGCACACGGCCCACTCGCGGCTGCGCCCTAGCAGCGTGGCGCCCACCATCCCCCCCTCGGAAGGCGGGGGGAGCCCTCGCCCTGCCCTGCGCCACTGTGCGCAACTAGGCGGACAGAGTTCGAATTAAACCGGGGCACCTTAAACTGCAGAGCTGGACAGAATCCAGCCTGGGACTGTGAGCGGGGTTAGGTGCGGAATAGGGTCCCCTGCAATTCCTAGGCTGGTCCCTGGAAGGAGACCGCCAGACCCACCACGTGCCACGCCAGGCCCAGCAGCCATCGTGGCTCTTGTTTAGCATGTCTGTTCCCCATTGGACGGGAGCTGTGGCGTGACAGTCACCAGTCGCTCTCGCTATTTGAATATTCCAGGCGGTCAGCGCAGGGCCAGGTGCAAAAGTAAAAGCCCGGTGGGTGCTTACTAAATGAAATCCTGATCTTTTTCTTTTTTTAATTGGTCTGTTTTCTAGAGGCGGACAGCCGAAATACAGCTGCTTCCGGTAAAAATGCAAGGGCACGAAAAATTTTCGTATTCACCAAGAGACCGAAAACTTTCAAAGAATTACATTCTCCCATTATACCCTTGACTTCACAGCCTAGTACTACCCACCTAGTACCCCAACTGCTTCCCGCCCTTTTCCAAAGAAAATTCCTTCCACAGAAGCAAGACTGGAATATTTTCCCTGGGGCCCGCGGGACCCTAACTCGCTGTTCCGGAGAACGGCGTGGGGGGAGCTCAGGTTATCGCACTGGAAATCTGCAAATCTGGTAGATCTTGGTAAAAATGCAAGTTCTGATTCAGGAGGACTGGGGTGGGACTGAGATTCTGCGTTTCTCGAAAGCTAGGTGATGCCCATGCTGCAGATCCCTGACTACGCTTGGAGTACCAAGGCTCTGAAGCTTGTAGTCACTTTTCGGACCAGAAGTTGTGGTCATCTGGTGACAGAATAGATTTCTTTTGCTTTATTCGGGACACAGAAGAAGAGGCTTTTCGATAACGTTTTAATAAAAATATTAAAAGCAGACGAAATTTTAAATTAAAGATTACCTTTAAGTCCAGATATTTCCTATATCAGAGAAGGAGAACACAGACCTGAACATGCCTTACTTAATTAGAACGTACTTTTGAGAGGCTGTTTCCTTCCCATGCCAAGAAAAAGGGGTTACCTGCTGGTGTCAGAAAGTTATGGACCCCAAGTGGGACATTTTACTTGAGGGCTCTCATAACACCAGCCCAGTGTGGCTCCATGAAGCCCCCACTCAGCCACGTGGCATTACAGGTATGACAAGGTGTCATAAAGGGTGATACCATGGGAAGAGGGGTTCTGACAGCCATCCTGGAAAACAGCGGAGGTTAAGAAATATGTTTGAAAACATATAACATTATATTAGTTTCAGGTGTATTTGTATATGTTGCAAAATGATCACCATGGTAAGTCTAGCAAACATTTATCACCACACATAGGTTTTTTTTTTATCATGAGAATTTTAAACATCTACTCTCTCAGCCAATTTCAAATATACAGTACAGTATTATTAACTATAGTCTCCATGCTGTACATTACATCCCCAGGACTTATTTATTTTATGTTTTTGTGTGTATGTATGCGTATATAATGTTTCCTACCCTGATGGTATTACCAGATTAGATTATAAAAGTCTTTCAAAGAGCTCCATTTTTATTGGTTTAGAGATACTTAAGTGCTTTTATAAATTGAATACTCAAAATTCTCAGGAATTACTGACAGTGAATTTGTTCTCACAAAACTTTATTTTAGCAGTAATTGTTTCATATGTAGTATGTCAGTCTTAAAGATAGTTTCCAAGATCTTTTGCTAACTTAAAACCTTACACTTATACTAAATTAACTATGCAGGATGTGTTTTTGTTAAATAAAAGAATAATTTTGTCCTAAAGTAAAATGACTGGTTGTTCCAGAATGAAAAATATGGAAGTGTAGGACAAAGCCTGAATGGATATGGTTCTCAGAGGAGATTTTATCTCTTGTGGTCAAAGCTGGCTAAAGTTCAGTGGGTTTGTTTATAAGACTTTAAAAAATGAGCTATAATATCAAATAGTACACTGATGCAAAACTAGAATTTTATTTTCTCTGTTAAAATGGAAACATTTCCTTAGATTAATGGTCTGCTCTTAATAAGAGGTAGTAGAAAGTTTTTCTTTACTTTTTGAGTAATCTGCCTAGAAAGCAAAGATTCTTTCTTTCTTCTTTTGTTTTTTATTCAAGACCCTTGTATTCTCCAGTTCTGCCCACATGGAGACACCCTCCTTGAAAAGGCGCTAAATCCTTCCATTCACTTTAACACCTTGCGCTGAAAACACGTGTTCCGAGGTTTCAACTATGAGATCCACATTCTTAAAGCGCTGATTCTTAAACCTCATCTAGATTTCTCCCCTTGGATGGGGGGAGATGACCCAACACAGCGAAGAACCGCTCAGGACTGTGGGCTCTGCTCGCCCAGAAGACCTTGCAGCTCCCCTGACCACCCGGCTGGAGCCAGGATTAGGGCCCTGAGACGAGGGGCGCCTGCTGGGCTGCTGCCACCGCAGATGGGCCACGCTGCCGTTGGGCGCCTTCTTGCCCCACTGTCACCGGCCCCCAACTCCTAACCTCTTCACTAGGCTGGCTGTCACCTTTAGCTTCCCTGGAGTCTGGGGATTCCAGACAGTCTCTGCTCACACTTCTGTATCACGCCTGCTGCCTCAGCACTGCTGATCCACACCAAGGGGGTGGAAAAGCACACAGAACTGCTTCCAACACACCAACGTTCCACACAAAAGTTACTCTATAAGCCTGCAGGCTCGTTTTCATCAGAAGACATTCGCAAGGCCATGACTTGCCCCGGCTCCCCACTGCCCTTGCCAGCAGACTGGACACGCAGGGCGGCCGTGCTGAATGGTGCACAGCTCCCTGGCTCCACTCAGGCGCACTCTCCTGGAGAGCTGAGGGCGGTGCCCTGGGCTCATCAGCAGGATCTGTCCCGAAGCCAGTCCTAGAGTGACAAGAGCCACACCTGCAGGTCTGTTCCACTGACCAGCCGCACAGGACCGAGCTGGGCCCACGGACCTTGGTCTGGATTGTTTTGGCTGGTCATTCTTGCCTAGGTTCACAGGCCAACAGCCAGTGTCCTTTCTTTCCTGCTCATCACCGCACCAGCAGCTCACTGCTACCTGCTGCCGTCACACGCCTGGCAACCTCATGTTCCGGGGCCAGCCAAGAACTGAGACCCGAGCAGGCCCCTAGTTCCCAGCAGGCCAACTCCCCATTAAACTGCTGCTGCCTAGTCGTGTTCTCGAGGCTGCAGAGCCGGGAGAGTGCAGAGAGCATTGCAAGCCCGGACACCCCCAGCCCTGGACCCACGATGCTCCAGCGGAACCGCTGGAACCTCGCCACACACCACCCCCCAACACAGGCGACTTCTGCGCCCGCTTGTCCCGCGGCCCCGGGCGCACCTCTGGCCAAAGAGTCTTTCTTATCAGAATAATTTTCTTTGCTTTATGTTGACTTTATCATGGCCTTCAACCAAGTCTTGTCACTTTTGAAAGAACTAAGGTTCTTTATAATTGCATTACTTCCAAAGATTTACTTTTAAAATATTTTGTCACTTTGGTTAAATAGACAAGTAGTGTTTCTTACTGACACATGATCTTATTTAACCAAGTGTTCAAACCTTCTGACAACTTTTTTATCTTGCTTTCCCCACGCTCAAATCCTAAGCGATATATTCTTTTTTTTCTCTTCTTTATCTTTCGCTGCACCCGGTGGCTTGTGAGATCTTATTTCCCTGACCAGGGATTGAACCCTGGCCCTCGGCAGGGAAAGTGCTGAGTCCTGACCACTGGAACGGCAGCGAATTCCCCTGAGTGGTATATTCTTTTTTTTTTTTTTTTTTTTTTTTTTGCGGTACGCGGGCTTCTCACTGCTGTGGCCTCTCCCGCTGCGGAGCACAGGCTCCGGACACGCTGGCCCAGCGGCCATGGCTCACGGGCCCAGCCGCTCCGTGGCATGTGGGA
>NW_006781380.1:172169-174905 GCF_000442215.2 Lipotes vexillifer | reverse complement strand
CGTGTCCCCTGCATCGGCAGGCGGACTCTCAACCACTGCGCCACCAGGGAAGCCTCTGAGTGGTATATTCTTGATCTCAAAGCTTATTTGAGTTTTCCCAGATAGAGCCTGGAAAATCACAAAGTATCTCTTCCCTTGTAAAAACAGAGGTGCCAGAAATAATTAGGTTTATTTGATATATTGAGTTTCATGGGAAGCTTTGTCAAATCATAAGAGATGCCTAACCTTCTCTAGGTTACGTTTGTGTGAGCAAAATGTTATTAATATAAATGTTTCAGAAACCGTATTAATTTCCTGGTGGTTTGTCAATGCCCTCAGTGTTCATGATATGTCCTGGTGTTGCTTTGCCTGATATTAAATAGTGTAGTGTTATCAATCATAATTGTAGTTATCTTTTAAAATGTTGCATGCCACAGAAACAACAAAATTTCCTTGTCAATTGCATTATTTTTGCGATGAACTCTCATCAGATCTTTAACCATGAGCATTTAAAATCTTTTGTCATGCACTAAGGCTTCCCTGAAAGCGCTTGCAATCAGCTACAGGCCAGAATGCTTCACCTTCAAGAAAAAGGGACTGTCTCAGACCCCTATGGAAAGGACTATGCCAGATGCTCTGAGGCACAAGCTTCTGATGCCGTTACTTAAATCACTTTGAAATCCTGTCACTGGACTAAAAGCCAGAATTTCCAGAACTCTAGTGAAGAAGCTGATGGGTTCATGAGACTCTGCTAACCCACGACTGAGCAGAACAAGAATTAATTACATAGGACTTAATGAACTCATGAAAGATGGTTATGGGTTTTGTTTGGAATATTGCCAATGCTTTCATGCTCTATATTCTGGCTATAAGGAACCCTTTCTCATTTCTCTTAAGCTATCCATAACTGATAACAATTTAGTAGACTATACTTTCATAAATGGACACAAGCCATTTACGTTTTCCTCCCTGCCCAATCCCTCTAGAATTTGGAAATTATTTTTGAGCACTCTTATTTTCATGGTAATACAGTTATATGCCTAGGTTCAATAAGAACCTAGCTTTCTTATTAACAGGACATAATTGGAAACACTGGTTATATAACCAAGGCTTTGACTGGAATGTCATATTTGTAAATGATGTTCATAGAATCACATATGACCTGACAATTTTAAGGAACTCGGGTTGAGTTTATGAAGCCAAGTCTTATAAAACTCCCTTGGGAACCTGGTACTTGGCTTACAGAGTTCCCAGCCTTATAGATGAGTAAGGAACGTCTCTTCCTGGCAAGTCCAGGAAACTCAGGTTGTTTTGGGTACCTTGAGAAGAGAGGAATTCACCAATATGTATATATAGGAACCATGGGTGATATCTGGTGGTGAGTTCTTGGCTTGGCTTACTAGCCTTGAGAGGCTTTAAAAGTCCAATCTGAAACACTTTATAAAAACTTACAGCAAAGCAAACTTTAAAAGGCCTGTATGGCCAATGACCATCCTTGCTGCACCTGTGCAAATAATCAGGTCAAACCTAGTAAGACCAGAGTTAGTTTGCAATCAAGAATAACTTTATTTGAGATGATCTTTGATCAAAAAGAGGGTGACCATTGAGAGAAATTTTGCATTTCATTAGAAAATTAGAAAATACTATGAGATGTGGGTTATGACATTCTGGTCCTCTTCATTGTCTCTGAGCTATTTTGCCCCTCTTTGCAAAACTTCATGGTTTTGTTACCATGTAAGAATTTGTAAATTGGACTGAATCCTGCAATCTTGCGCACATTGTCAACACTTAAGAAATTTTCAGTTATTCCAATTTCTTTCAATATCTGGCTACAACCCTCCAAACTAACATTTCTCATTTTCCTCTCTCCCTCCTGATTTGGCACCACAGACCTAAAAGCTGACTGCCTAGATCCTTATGAAGACTCTAAGTTGTCTTTAAGCATAGATGAATTGAAAAAAAAAATGCTTGTTAATCAAACTTTGGTTCAGCTTCTCTCCTTCCTCCAGGCCCCTGAACTTTGGCCCACCCCCAGCCTGAGTCAGCAGACAGCCCCTCCTGAGAATAGACTGGCCTCTCTGATCTGCTATGCAATCATGCCACCATTTCATCCCACTTCCCCACATCCAATTCTTTCTAACCTTGCTTACTCTTCTTTAAAAAAGAAAAACTTTTTTCCTAACTTTTCAGATGCTTGCAGAATTTACTAGCACAGCATTCTCCCTATTGTAAAAGTCCCCCTCCCTCTGTTGCAAAAGTCTCTTTCCCCTCTTTCAACAATTCTTCTGAATAAAAGTCTCTCCTTAATGAGTCTGTATTTGTTTTTTATTTGACAATACTTAACAGACAATAAAACACATCCATTTTAAGTGTACATATGATGAGTTTTGACAAATATATACATTCGTATATACTCACCATCCCAATCAAGGTTTAGAATGTTTCCATCCCTCCATCGAAGGGTGCATACTGTATGATTCCATTTATGTAAAACTCTTTATATAAAACTTTTTATGTAAAATGCTTTAAAATACAAAGTAATCCATACTAGCAGAAAGCAGATAGGTGGCTGCAGGATAGAAGGATTACAAAGAAGCAGGAGGAAAGTTTTGAGAGTGATGTATATATTCACTATTTTAATGGGGTGATGAGTCCACAGATACATACATGTGTCAAAACTAATTTTAAAAAGTGAACACTTTTTCTTTTTTTTTTTTTTTGCGGTACGCGGGCCTCTCACTGTTGTGGCCTCTCCCG
>NW_006781380.1:171254-171999 GCF_000442215.2 Lipotes vexillifer | reverse complement strand
CGGAGCAACAGGCTCCGGACGCGCAGGCCCAGCGGCCATGGCTCACGGGCCCAGCCGCTCCGCGGCCCATGGGATCTTCCCGGACCGGGGCACGAACCCGCGTCCCCTGCATCGGCAGGCGGACTCTCAGCCACTGCGCCACCAGGGAAGCCCAGTGAACACCTTTAATGTGTACAGTTTCTTGTGTGTTAAATATATCTCAATAAAGCTGTTAAAAATAGGAGTGTGCAGACAGTCTTCACTAGAATGGCCTGTAGCAATGTCTCACAGCTAGAGGACTTTAGAAAGAGACCCACACATTCCCAAGCAGAGTTAGACGCAGAAGGCACCCAGAGGAGGAGGTCACGCTGATTATGTTATGAAGAGTGCAGCAGACAGGAGTTCCTGGGCAGTGGCGGGGGGGCGGATGGGGGGGGGAACACGGGCAGCATTCATGAGCAGGACTCAGTCTTCAGAGGATGTTCAAAAGGAAAGGAATCCTGCAGATGGCATTAGGTAACGGGCCTGGCACACAAAGTGCTCCTTGGGCGACAGCACTGTGCAGAAGGTGTTCAGAGACAGAGTGTACAGTGAGGAAGGGCTGGAGCAGGGATTCTTCATGGGACAGATGGCATGGTAGGAAACACTCACAGGTAGACTGCATGCTGCGGAAGCCATTCACAGGCAGGCCACGCGGTACAGAAGAAGATTGGGTGGAGACACAGCATTAACAGGGAAGCCCATCAGGAAAGCAGTGCCACTCTTT
>NW_006781380.1:138069-171153 GCF_000442215.2 Lipotes vexillifer | reverse complement strand
TTCCCTAGCAGGAAGGGTTGAGAACAAGGAATCAGTGGCTTACACAAGCAGTAGAAGGCCGGAGCAGTGAAGGTCAGGGAGACTCTGCTGCTGGTACACGAGGAAAAAGCCCCCAGCAATTCCACCTGCAGGACTGTCATGGATAATTCGCAGGAGGTTTCCCAGAAGGCACCGGGGAAAAAAGCCAGGTGTACCCTCTTTTTGACACCCCATATTTTTCTTACAGATGATAACAACAGTGACACTGTGCTTCTGCTTACCATGATGCAACCATACTGCACATACATGAACATGCCTTTGCCTTCTTCAAGAAGGGGGGACGTCAAAAGTCCCATTAAATCCACTCTCATTCTCTGGGGTATGTCTGTTCCTTCTCTAGTTCTGTCATAATTACACTTTGACATACTGTAATCTATAGGTTAAATTATATGATTAAGCACCACCCACACAATTTAAACGTGAGATTTGGGAATGGGAGAAAGAAAAGTAATGGGGCAGATTTAAATATATAATAGCAAAGCAAGACAAAGTATGCATAGCTTCTGTAGCTGTTATTTTTGCAACTGGCCATGAGGTCATAGTAGTTGTAACTTCCTTTTCCACTAGGATTTCAGTTCCCTATGACCTCGTCTAGCTGGATGTGGTTGTCTACCAGGCAGTAAGATACAAACCTTTATTCCTAACCAATCTGATCCCTTAGTGGTCCTGCCTGCATGAGTCATCACAGTCATCCGTTATCTTACGTTATTGGACGTGGGAACACTAAGAGACACTCCCAGAAGACTCTTCTCCTGGGTTTGCTATGTGGTCCTTGCAGCGACCCTTTTCCCCTCGATCGTCAGGAGCGCTCAGCCGGCAGGTAAATAACACCCTTCTTGTTGACTCAGTGGCAGGAAGGGCCCCAAATGGCCACGTAGTGATCTCAACTTTGAATTCAATGTAACCAGTGTTGGGTCCCCTGGTGGAAGCTTTCCTCCCTTGGGAAGTTCATGGGAAAAGGACATTGTGCAGAGAAACATCACAAGAGAAATGGGGTGTGTGGAAATACACAGGCGGAATACATTCATAAGCAGAGTCCCCCAGAGGACCCCACATGGGGGTGTATGGGTTGGGGGCCCTCACAGGTGTGGACCTATAAAGGGGAAGGAGGAATAGGGGAGGCTGGGTACTGGGGATCAACCGGCTTGGTGGGAACCTGGTCTGCTAAGCCATTTTTCAAAATAACCGTACCCTGTTTTTTTTTCTAGGTCTTTGTGTCACATGCTATCACCAACAGAGACTCCAGGTCCTGGTTAGGAGCTGCTGTTACAGTTCTTGCCTTTGAAGTGGTAAATCTTCCTTTCCCAAATGTACTCATGTAGCCAAGATGGTGGCTGAGGTTGGGGTGAGAAAATAGCTACAGGGACACTAGTTCAATACCTACTGAATACTGGGTCCCAACGTCCCTGCTCAGTTGTAGAGGGATTTCTCTGTCATGTCTTCTATCTTTGGACTGACTTCCCGACCACCCTTTTTGGCCCCAGGCTGGATCAAGACATTGATGACACGCAAATTATATTTTCGGAAACAAAACCTGGAAGCATGGATCACGTGATAGGCAGAATGACTGTTCGACAGGATTCTGACTGCTTGGGGCACCAGCCTTAATGAGCAAGGTGAAAGTCCTGCCTGTCGGTACACATCTGGAGGAACGGGTTCGGACGTGCGGTTGGGGGCACCTCTGAGGGTAAGAGATGCATACGCAGAATTCCTGTCAGAGTTGATGGGACCAGGGGTGTTTAAATGGGAGAAGAGTTGACAGAGGAAGAACCCAACAAGCGTATTTACCGATTTTAGGGGCTGGCATATAAAAGAGGGATTACAGATTACCAGTGGGTGATAGTTAAAGGGAACAGGTTGTAACTCAGCTGAGGGACGCACTTCCACAGACAGAACGGGCTTGTAAGGGACCGAGCTCTTGGTCACTGCAAGAGTTCAATAAGGACGAGGCGGCCACCTGTCGACAATGAAAGGAAGGATGGGCCCGAAAGAATAAAATAGGCTTCATGACGATCTGACAGGTCTAGAACTGCACACTTGCTGTGCATGCATAGTTTCTAGATAATGCTGTTTTTTTCTCTTTAGATTTCATACTTCTTAAAAGTATTTGCTTCTGTAGAGAAAACTCTGATACTCCTTAAAGTATTTATTTGCTTTTGTAAAGAGAGTGGCTTCAGGCAGTAGGAGAAAACAAATCACACAGCCAAATACGCCAAGTTATTACACCTATAAAAGGAAACCTTAACATTTACACATGAAATATCTTACCATTTATTATAATTGTGTACATTAATGAGTTAAGCAAGCATGATTAAAAATTCTAGGCAAATAAAAAGAAGCGAAAGTGTAATGCAACCACCTCTCTTCCTTAAGTCCGAAGAATTCTGTGCCATTTAAACATGAGACTTTTTCAGATTGGAGTCAATATCTTGCATGTTGGTTCTCAAACTCTCTTAAAGGCAGAGTGTATCTAGAAGGCGGGGGAGCCAGCCTATCTTGCACCTCTTTATCCTGCCAAGACTCAGGGGTGCTATCTCCCACCCAAAGGCACAACCTTTCTTTCCCTTTCACTCATTCATTCAGCACCTATGTGTCAGTCCCTACCGTCTGCCAGGTCCCAGGCTGAGGGCTGGTCTTGAGGAAAACCAGCTCATATTTTGTACGAGTACATGGCCAGTTTCCCACTCCAGAGCAAATCTGACGCACATCTATGGAAATAAATGGAACATTCCTCTCTGATCATTTGGCAGGAAGAAGTCCACCAGCCAACGTGCACAGGGCTCAGAAACTGGAGAGAGATGGAGAGGCATTTTCTAATTAAACGAAGAGGAAAGGCCCTCAGTTTTCATCAGAAAAACTGTCAGGTTGTCCTTTCGAGGAACTTACACAGTGATGCTGGTCCCAAAGGCAGAGGGGCCCAGTCGAACCTGAGCACAGCATCACCTGACTGCATGAATGGGCCTGCATCCGTCCAGCTGGCCGACAGGTA
Source organism: Lipotes vexillifer (assembly GCF_000442215.2). Lineage (NCBI taxonomy): Eukaryota > Metazoa > Chordata > Mammalia > Artiodactyla > Lipotidae > Lipotes > Lipotes vexillifer. The sequence continues at coordinate 168,125 of NW_006781380.1, read as the reverse complement.
TCCCTGTTCCAAGTACCTGGGGTCTCAGTAGTTGCCACTAGCTTGGGACAGAGTCTGGACTGGAAAATGGGAGGTCAATGAGAGCCCTGTGCCCAGATCAGCTAGCCTACTGGAGCTTCCCCTGGGCTGACAAGCTCTTTTTTGGGAGGCTCTGTAAGTCAAATCTGTTCCCAGCTCAGAGTATTTCAGTTCAGAAGTGTTTTCATGGAAAAGGGAGGTGAGAGGGCCAGTTTGGCCCTTCTGGTATTTTATGGGGACCCAGGATGCCCAGAGGAGGGGTGCAATTCCCCACCTTCCCCTCTTTGTAAAAGTGTGCGTCAGGGAAGGTTGAGGGCGTGGTGTCACCTCCACACAGTGCTTTGCATATACTCAGCATTAAATCAATGCACGAGTTTCTCATTACTGTTACTGGAGAGGGCATGGGTGCTGGAGAGTGTCACATGGGTGCGTTGTGCACAACGCAATGACCGCCTCCCTGAGCCTCAACATCCTCACTTGCAAACTGCGGAGAAGAATACCCTCTGTACACGATTAGCATGTGGGGATTAACGCCACCACTTTGTGATAATGCCTGGTACGCAGTAACGCCTCAAGAAATGTTAGCTGCTTTTCTCCCTTCATAATCCTGCTGGAGTCTATAGACCCTAAAACTTGCTCTAGGGGATTTCTGTGTAAAGTCTAGGGATCAGACATTGAGGGCAAAGGTATTAATTAGCTAGCAAGATTCAGACACAGATGTCCCTTTGGTCAGTAGCCTCTTAAGAATCACATCCTATAGAATTTAAACCTAACGTGTAAACTTTCTAATACATGTCCACATGCCTGCAGGACAAAAACGCAACTATACTGAAGGGTAGGTAGGTAGGAGGTCATTAAAATCTGCTATATAACTCAAACAAAAGCAACTAACTAGTTGTAAAAGTATACGGAAAGTTTAAAAAATATATATGGCAAATAGACAAGCTAAGTAAACATTAGCCTATGTCAATCCCTAGCATTTCAGCGTCTGCAATTTACCCACCAGGGATCGTCAACAGTTTTTAACCCCTCAGAAGCTTCAGGAGGTCTCCTTCTCCTGTCAGGTTCCAAAGGTACACTCAGAGCTGTGAACCACAATGTGATTTGCTCTCTGTCCCAAGAGTCAGGATACACCGCACCCCACGCTCTTGTCCGTGACTATTGTACCAGGCCACCTAAACTCATCAGGAAGCTGACCAGTCTGGGGGAAGCCAAAATGGAATTACTGTTCAATCCTCTTTGCTTGAGCCGGAAGTAACATAATGGATGGGAAGTGCTTTCTAAGCTATAAAAAGCTACACACACAAGTAATTATCATAACATCGTTAAGATATGCTACTGGGTGTAAAGCACGTTCAACTTAAGAAGAGCAAAAACATGAAAGCAAAATCACATGGAGGAGAGAGGAGGTGAGGGAGCAAGAGTCAGCAACTTGCGGCCAGTGGGGACAGTCAAACTTGCCCAGGAGTTATCAGCTTCTTCTTAGCCTGGAGGAGCTGGAAGGAAATAGAAGAGTATCCATGAGATTGGAGATACACACCCGATCCAGTGAGCAGTCAGAAGCCCCTGGCGAGGGTGACCGCTCCAGGCACCGGGAGTGACAGTCCAGGTCAATGTGTCTTCTGGAGAAAAGGCAGAACAGGCTTGTGGCTCTGGAGGGCCCGGTTGGTACCGATCCCCACTGCCTTCAAGGGAGATATTCTGCTCTGTGCTTCTGGCTGAGGAGGGTCACTGGGCCCCGTGAAGCTCAGACACCAGGGTCGATCCCACGGGCTTTCAGCATGCAAACCTGACTTCAGGCAGAGTTCACAATGTGGCCCCGAGGCTGCCCAGGTGCCGGGACAGCACCATCACCTCCCACACACGCCTGCGTATCCTGGCCTTCACCTGCTGCTGCTACCCAGCTGTGTATCTGTTTTACTGAATACCTCGGCTGAGGCCTGATCTGATGCTATAGGAGCAATGCTGGAGGCGACTCAAGGGAATGTGGCAGAGAGGCCCGGACCTGAATCTGAAGTCCTGGGTTGAGGTCCTGACTCTGCCATCTACAAGCCAGGTGTTTCCCCATGTCCTTTTCCTTTCTAGGTCTTTACTTTCTTGTTCTCAAATGAGGCTAACAACATAGGCCTGGCCAGCATCTCAGGGCAGCTAGAGGGCTTAGCTGAGGTGCTGCATGGAAGGTGCTTCTTGACAGGAAGAGACAATGACTCCCGCAACTTGGAAATGTCCATGGGGAGGCTCTTTATCTGCGCCACCTAAGACTTCAAAGTATCACAGGGCATAGGGACACAAGGACTCGGGGTCCCCTGAACACAAAGGCTGAGAGAGAAAGCACTGTCCCAGGTCAAGACTCAGGGAGAGACCAGAGCACATTTCTGGCCTCTAGTAAGTTTCCAGCACCCACCTAGAAGAGCTTCTCATAGCACTTCCCACAGTGGATGGTGTCACGGTGAATGAAGATCTGATCCAGAAGCTCACCCATCGGTTTACTGCAAATCCCACACTGAAAGAGAAAACAAGCTAGAGGTCAGCACACAAGTGAAGCAAATATAAACGAGTGGAGTGGGCAGGCTCCAAGCTGATGGCACATCCTAGACTTCGAAGCAGACAATTTAAAAATGGCTAACAGAGACAAAACCCAAACAAAAACAAAAAAAATCTAACAGGCAGAATGATCACACAGTGGTTAGGAGCCCAGGCTTCAGAATTGGGCCTGGGTTTGAGCCCTAAATCCACTACTTATTAGCTAGGTGAGCTTGAGTAAGTTACTGAGGCTCCCTGAGCCTCCATGTCCTCATCTACAGGAGGGCTTTAATTGTGACATTTAAAGTCCAAAAGAAGGTGACATGAAGGCCCACTGAAAGGTAAAGCTATTTCAGCAGTCCAGCCGCTCCGGCGTGTCTCTCCAGCGAACGTCTAAAGGATGATAACAGCCAGCCATCTGCAGCGGACCCTCCTGGTACGAGGAGTCAGAGCAGGGTGGCCTGCAGACAGTCTCAACTAAGAGGAGACCAAGAGTCCCCATGTTTCTGAGACTCCAGCTGTCTCCAGGCCCAGCCTGGCTAAGGCTGCTGGCTTCCAGCTGAAAGCAGTGGAGAGCGGCCGCAAGGGTCCCCAAGTCCCTCTGCTCGTTCTCACCAAGCACCTCTCTGGTGGCTCTTTCTTCTGTTTTTCAGTTCCTGTCTCCTGGCCATTTATTTTTTGAATTTTATTTTAGGGACATTTTTATACAGCAGGTTCTTATTAGTCATCCATTTTATACACTTCGGTGTATATATGTCAATCCCAATCGCCCAGTTCATCACACCACCACCCCCCGCTGCTTTCCCCGCTTGGTGTCCATATGTTTGTGTTCTACGTCTGTGTCTCTATTTCTGCCCTGCAAACCGGTTCATCTGTACCATTTTTCTAGGTTCCACATATACGCATTAATATACGATATTTGCTTTCCTCTTTCTGACTTACTTCACTCTGTATGACAGTCTCTAGATTCATCCACGTCTCTACAAATGACCCAATTTCGCTCCTTTTGATGGCTGAGTAATACTCCATTGTATATATGTACCACATCTTCTTTATCCATTCGTCTGTCAATGGGCATTTAGGTTGCTTCCAGGACCTGGCTATTGTAAATAGTGCTGCAATGAACACCGGTGTGCATGTGTCTTTTTGAATTATGGTATTCTCTGGGTATATGCCCAGTAGTGGGATTGCTGGGTCATATGGTAATTCTATTTTTAGTTTATTAAGGAACCTCCATACTGGTCTCCGTAGTGGCTGTATCAATTTACATTCCCGCCAATAGTGCAAGAGGGTTCCCTTTTCTCCACACCCTCTCCAGCATTTATCGTTTATAGATTTTTTTTTTCCCTGCACGCAGACCTCTCACTGCTGTGGCCTCTCCCACTGCGGAGCACAGGCTCCGGGCGCGCAGGCTCAGTGGCCATGGCTCACGGGCCCAGCCGCTCCACGGCATGTGGGATCTTCCCGGACCGGGGCACGAACCCGTGTCCCCTGCACCGGCAGGCGGACTCTCAACCACTGTGCCACCAGGGAAGCCCTGTTTATAGATTTTTTATGATGGCCATTCTGACTGGTGTGAGAAGTTTGTTCCCTGATGTTTTGTCTTTGTGTATCTGTCATCCTCAAAATGAAAGTCCGGAACCTTCTGCACTAATTTTAAAGTCGGGCTGGATGTTTAGTAATGAACAAAGCTGCTTAAATTTCCCTCCAATTCTGTCTAAGTCTTCATGAAGTTTATCATAAGTAGGGTCATCGTAAGGGAATTTCTGAATCATTCCAATCAACGATTCTAAGACCTTCATCTTTGCTGTCTTTCTCAGTGGCCCAGCCGTGCAGGAGACATCTCCACGCAAAAGCAAAACCTCGGTAGCACCCGATCTCAGATCCGATTTTAGCTCCACGTAACATGTCTTCCTTCAATCAATCATACCCAAGCTACTTCCTTCTTCATAGCCTTCCTGATAACCTTCCCTGTGAAACCGGGCTTTCCATCACACCTCAGGAGACTAGCAAGGAGAAACGCCATCAGATGATCACAGAATGTACCGTGACTGTGGTGCCTGCAGTAGAATAAAGGCTCTGAATTTGAAGGCCCAGCAGTGTAATTGGCACCATCATAACCTCTCATCCGCCATCATGATGGCGTTGAACATGTCCTGACTCCAGGTCATGGCGGCAGGCAGCCCGCCCCCAACCCCAACCCCCTCGAGCTCCGGTGCCACGCCCTGCGGCCACAGATCCACGAGCCTCGGGCACGGACGCCGGGAAGTTTTTGACTATAATTTCTTCAAGTCTTTTCTCCGGTCCTTTCTCTCTCTCTTGTCCTTCTGGGACCCCCTATAATGCGAATGTTGTTGCGTTTAATGTTGTTCCAGAGGTCTCTTAGGCTGTCTTCATTTCTTTTCATTCTTTTTTCTTTATTTTCTTCTGCAGCAGTGAATTCCACCTTTCTGTCTTCCAGGTCACTTATCCATTCTTCTGCCTCAGTTATTCTGCTATTGATTCCTTCTAGTGTAGTTTTCATTTCAGTTACTGTAATGTTCATCTCTGTTTGTTCTTTAACTCTTCTAGGTCTTTGTTAAACATTTCTTGCATCTTCTCGATCTTTGCCTCCATTCTTTTTTCGAGGTCCTGGATCATCTTCCCTATCATTATTCTGAATTTTTTTTCTGGAAGGTTGCCTATCTCCACTTCATTCAGTTGCTTTTCTGGGGTTTTATCTTGTTCCTTCATCTGGTACATAGCCCTCTGCCTTTTCATCTTGTCTATCTTTCTGTGAATGTGGTTTCTGTCCCACAGGCTGCAGGACTGTAGTTCTTCTTGCTTCTGCTGTCTGCCCTCTGGTGGATGAGGCTATCCTCCTGGCCATTTTTTTCACTGTAAATTTATCAGCCCTCTGTGATTCTAGTTACTGTAGACCAGGACTTGAACCTCAACTTAGCCAGCTAATGGTGCTGATCCATTTAGGGGGTCACCTCTGGGAACACAGGAAAAAACTCAACAATCTGGGCTTGCAACATGCCTCACACTGCGGAGAACAGGGACCCTAAAAGGTTGTTGTGATGCTATGGCCATAAGTGTCTTCTCTTTCTTCCTAAATATAACAATACAAACTAGTATTCCATTTTATTTATTTATTTTAGTATTCATTGATTTGAATGTTCATTTATTTATTTATTTTGGCTGCACCAGGTCTTAGTCACGGCACGCAGGGTCTTTACTTGCGGCATGCGGACTCTTAGTTGTGGCATGTGGACTCTTAGTTGTGGCATGCGGACTCTTAGCTAAGGCATGCATGAGGGATCTAGTTCCCTGACCAGGGATTGAACCTGGGCCCCCTGCATTGGGAGCACGGAGTCTTACCCACTGGACCAGCAGGGAAGTCCCCTACAAACTAGTATTTTAAAATGTTATGTCAATCTAACAAAGGTAAGATAAACCTACAGTTAAGGATAGTGACAGATTAGTTTATACAAATGAACTTGAGCAACGGAATGGCATATCCTGGGAGGCTGCAGGGTGTAGCTGAGACGACACTGGCTCTGATATCGGAACCGGGATTTCCACCCTCGGTTCTGAGCAGCTGTGTGACCTTACGAAAATAATATCCTCTTCACCTCTGTGCTCATGGACCCCAGGGGTGGCTCTCAGGCACCTTGCCCACATTCCAAGAATTCCCCAAGAATATCAGGCCTATTTTGCCACAATTCCAAGTTCCCCAGCCCTGTGTGAGCTCCAATCAGGCAAGTTTAAAATCCCTCCCGCTCTGTGCCTCCTCCTCCCAGGCCTGCCAGCCTCCTGCCTGCCTCTTCATCCCTATTCCCTCTGTACGCACGATGGAGACCTGTTTAGCCACCTGGAAAATACACTTGGACACCTCTTCACCTCTGACTCTGGACCCACCTCCCTCACAAAGCCTTCCTGGGACCCCAACCCACTCCAACTGCACCCTTCACCCAACACTTGGCTCTGTGAGACCAAATGTGCCCGGAGTTGCTTAGGTCTGAGACTCCCGTAATTTTGCTCTCTGTTTAAGAGGGGTGCCCTGTAATTAAAGTATGTAACCAAAAATTGACAAAATATTCTAGATATCTAGGACTTACTTATCTTGGGTACCTGACACGTTGTACCCTTTGACCATCACCTTCCCATTTCCCCCTCCCCAGCCCCTGGCAACCACCCTTCTACTCTCTTCTATGGGTCTGGCTGTTTTAGATACCTCACATAAGTGGTGCTAGGTAGTATTTGTCCTTCTGTGTCTGGCTTACTTCACTTAGCATAATGTCCTCCACGTTCATCCATGTTGTTGCAAATGGCAGGATTTCCTTCTTTCTTTAAAGGCTGAATAATATCCCATTTTGTGTATATACCACATTTTTTTAATGTATTTTTGGCTGCGTTGGGTCTTCGTTGCTGCGTGTGGGCTTTCTCTAGCTGTGCAGGTGGGGGCTGCTCTTCGTTGCAGTGCATGGGCTTCTCATTGTGGTGGCCTCTCTTGTTGCAGAGCACAGGCTCTAGGTGTGTGGGCTTCAGCAGTTGTGGTGCGTGGGCTCAGTAGTTGTGGCTCGTGGGCTGTAGGGCACAGGCTCAGTAGTTGTGGCGCACGGGCTTAGTGGTCCGTGGCATGTGGGACCTTCCTGGACCAGGGCTTGAACCCGTGTCCCCTGCATTGGCAGTCAGATTCTTAACCACTGCGCCACCAGGGAAGTCCCTATATGCCACATTTTCTTCAGCCATTCATCAGGCAATGCACAGTCAGGTTGCTTCCATGTTTTGGCTATTGTTAACAATGCTGCAACGAACAGAGAATACAGACACCTCTTTGAGATCCTGATTTCAATTCCTTTGTGTATATACACAGAAGTGGGATTGCTGGATCATCTGGTAGCTCTATTTCTAATTTTTTGCCTGGCTTTGGTGCCAGGATAATGCTAACTTTGTAAAATGAGTTTGGAAGTGTTCTTTCTTCCATTTCTGGAAGAGTATAAAAAGGACTGGTATTAATTTTTCTTTAAATGTTTGGTAGACTTGCCTGTGAAGACCCAGCCTTGAGTTTTTCTTTGTTGAGAGGTGTTTGGTTACTGAGTCAATCTTCTTATTTATTATTCGTCTGTTCAAGCTTCCAATTTCTTCTTGGTTCTGCCTTGGTAGGTTGTATGTTTCTAAGGATTTATCCACCTCTTCTAGGGTGTCTAATTTATTGGTATGTAATTGTTCATAAAAGTTTCTAATAAGTTTTCATGTAAGTCCAGGAATCATGGAAACAGAATGTTCTTTGCCAAATGACATGTCACAGTCTCTCCCTGCAGCACTCCTGAGTCAATTCTGGATCCACGCAGATGGAAGAGCTTCCTACCACGTGGCCTTTTGTTCCTTTCCTCCAATGTTCTGGGCCCCTCTCTACCTCGGCCACTGCTCTGGCCAGACTCTATGTGGACAAGCAGCCTCAGCATTGCCCGGAAACTTGTTAGAGAGGCCAATTCTCAGGTCCCACCCAGACGTACTGAGTTAGATACTGGGCTGGGGCCCAGCACTCTGTGTCTTAACAAGCCCTTCAGGGGATAGTCAAGTGTGAGATGCACACTCCAGAGTGAGAACTGCTGCTCTAGACCTCGTTACAACCAATAAGTCATACACCCCACTGCTTGACTTCCATGTCCTCCAGCTTATTTGGCTGGTCTCTGCCACCGCTGGAACCTCCATTACTGGACCAGCTCACCGCCTCACTGTTACTGTTCCGTTGCACACAGACCAAACCCTGCCAACTCACTTGGCATAATCTCCGCCCCAGTAAATGCAACTGCCCCTGCTTCACCCTTGTGGCTGAGCCTGGCTAGGGAACAACACAGTACATGCTGACTGGTCTCCATAGGAATGAACGAGCCCTCCCTTCAAGCGGGCTCTGCACAGCCCATCCACCCTCCCTGTCTCTGAGACAACATTTCACAGACTCCCCTTTCTTCTCGAGTGTCCAACAGCCCTTGCCCACCCTCACTCATAGACGATCTTGTTTTCTAATCGACTGAGAAAACAGAAGCAAGTACTGAAGTTCTTCATTCTTCTACCAGCCAACTTGGGAACCTCTCTGTATGTGTCCCAGAGATTTGGCCTTTCCTATTCCTGCCATGTGTCAACTGGTACCCATCTTTCTCTCCTACAGACGTACATCATGATCACCATCAACATCTCTTTCTCCTGCGCCATCAGTGTCTGCTCACTACTGTATCACTCCCCATCAGCACCAACCCATGCTTGGCACCTCTGTCCCAATGTCTGCTTGCACTGCTCCCTTACAAAGCCAACCCATCAGGAGAGTCTTCCAGGCTCACTCTGTCCATTTCCACATGAGCCCACTCCAGTCAACCTTCTATCCCCGTCACTCCAGCAAAACTGCTCCAACTGAGGTCACAGATGACCACCATGCTGCAAAATTCAAGGTCAATTCTCAGGCTTCATCCCATTTGATCTCTCAGCAACCACTGACAGGGTGACCAATGCAGTCTTTGGAGAAACTGTGTCACTTGGGGCATTGCACTCTGTGTTACTTCTCACCCTCCTCTGTGGACCCCCTCCTCTTCCCAACCTCTAAATGCTAGAAAGCCACAAGGCTCAGCGTCAGCCCCCTCTCCACCCACTCACACCTTAGGTGATTTCATCAGGTCAGGGACGGCTCAGGGAAAAAGCATGCCCTGCAGACTCCCAGCTCCAGCCTTACCCTGGAACACAAACTCACATATCCAAATGACCATGTGAGCTCCTCACATAGCTCTCACTGAGGCATCTTCAATTTCACTCATCTCCGCCTTCCCTCTGCTCAAACCTGCTCCCCTCTAGTCCTTCCCTTCTCGGTAAAAGGCACCACCATCCTTTCAGCTAATGGCTTGGGCCCCAAACTTTGCAATCTCCTTTGACTCCTCTCATTTTCTCATAGCCACAACCTACCAGCTCTATTTTCAAACAGTATCCCCGATCCAGGCACCATCTTGACATGTCCCCTGCCAACTCCCTAATCAAGTGACTGCTTTCTCTAGCTTGATCTACTGCAGCAGTTTCCTAACTGATCTCCCTTTTCCCATTCCTGCCCCTCTACATTCGCTCCTTCACCTAGCAGTCAGAGGGATCCTTTGAAAAGCATGAGTCAGACCCTGTCTCTCCACCACTCAAACCATCCAGTGGGTTCCAACTGCATTTAGAATAAAACCCAAAGTCTCTCTGTGTCCTGAAAGGCCTGCATGATCCAGTTCTTAGCCATCCTTTAGACTTTATCTCCTACCACTCACCCCTCACTCATGTCGTTCCAGCCATGCGAGCTACAATACTCCATGCTGCTGCCCCAGGGCCTGTGCACTTGTTGGCTGTCTGCTGGGAATAGCCTTTCCCCAGAAGAATGCTTTTGTTTCCCTCAAAGTATTAAGCACATAGTACTCCTTTCGACTTGGGAGCCCATTCAGCTCCCAGTTCTGCAAAGCCTGTGAGATGGAGCACATTCAAGCAGAGATGAAGCCTTCTCCACACTCTCTGAACCCATAAAGGCTCCCCAGCTCTGGAAGATGTTCTCAGTGGCACCACCTGTCTTCCTTACCTTAAAGCAATAGTCATGGCAGCAAAGGCCAAGATGTTCTAAGGTAATCTTTGGACAGTCTCCGATCTCCTGGTTGCAGTAAGTACAGACCCCTCCACTTGTTCTGGGAAATGAAAAACAAGAATCCATGGTCAGGCTCGTACGCAGACTATTGATGTGATGCAGCCAGATCCTGTGGTTTGACGCAGCCAGGCTTAGGCTGCTGCCAGGATTCCCAGCCTGCCATCTTTTTCTGTGGTGTGAACTGGCCATATAGCCTTGGGCCAGACTGGACCGCAGCCCACTGTAGACCGTCACGCTGTTTTCAGAAACCATTCCTGTATCTTCACCCTACTCTCTATCGTATGTTTGGACACCGTGATCTGATTCTTATTCCAGGCAGCTTGCTTGTCTCTGTCCCTCTGCCTAGCATATCTGCTTGGGGGGCTGTTCCCACCTAGAATAGGAAGACATACGTCTCCTTCTACAGGAGACATGTCTCCGTATGCCCTACCTGGCCCCTTGTCTTGATGGCCCTTCTCTTCATGCCTGGGAGCACTGAGTCCTACCTGGAGTATCACAGAGGCAGCATGGGTCCAAGGACTATCACAAAATCAGTGTGGCTGTAGAGCCTGCTGGGACCTCATACTGAAGTCCTAGACACTGACTTGTAGATTGAGTATCTCCCCAGTTCCAGGATCCCTGCCTTTGTTCCTCAAGTCACCCCCTGGTTTTCCTCCTCAGACAGAACCTGTCAAAGGTCCTTGCCTGCCTTGCTGCTGGTCCAGGGCTCAGGCTCTTGACAGTGTTGCCCTCGTCACAGCCCTGTTCCTCCCTCCTATTTTACCACCACCAGTCCCAGCTCACAGTTAGTCAGATGGCAGAGTGGAAACACCCCTTACCTGGGAGTACTCAGGGCCCTGGGGTTTAGCCCTATCTCTGCCACTAGCTCACTGTTTTTGCCCTTTGGTCTTAGCTGGATTCAAAGGCTTTCATTGCCACAAGTGTGACACCCCAATGAGGGAAGCAGTGCCCTATGCTGTGGTGTGACACATCCCATCTGGAAATGGACCAGAAACGAAGGCAAATGGACTTTCAGCGTGTAAATCTCCCTCACCTGCTTCTCCTTCTGGAGACCTGTGAGCTCTCTGGTAACACAGCAGACTTACCTCTCAGAGTATGGAGTACTGTCATGTGGGAGTTTCTTCTCCATGTTGCGTGAGTCCCCAGTGCTGCTGACGCTGCAGGGAGTGTGATGGGAGAGAGGAGAGCAGCCATGAGTGGAGAGTGCTTTTCTGATTAACACATGACTCTGCATGACCAGCCATCACCCGTTATGCCAAATGAAGTTGGTGCCAATGAGGCATAATTCTCTCAGAGAAGAGCTCTTACACTCTGGGGGCAAAGAAGACCTGCTGTGGTGAGGAAGATGAGAAGGGGGTGGCTAGGGTTCTGGAGAACTGTCAGTTTCACGGACCAGTGGGAAAGGACCATGGCTTTTCTCCCCACATACGGCCCTCGGTTATGATGTGACAATCGCCAGGGGCCCACTCACTGCAGGAATCAACTAAGAATGGGAACAAAAAAAAACAAGGAAACATTCCAACATAATACTGTGCTGGGTTACACAGTGGAATTAGGGGTGATTTAAAAATTTTTTTTCCTTTTCGCATCTTCATTTTTCAATAATATGACTTTTTATAATAAAAAAATAATGATCAAAAAAACTATTTCCAGGGAAGTGCATCTAGCTACAAGCTCTGGGATATGGTTTAGTGAAGCTGTCATGCTAACAGGAGCTGTGTGATGACCTTCTGAGGTTAAGTGACCTGCCTAAGGTCATGCTTGGAGTAAGAGGTGAGCCAGAATTTCAGCCCAGCTTCTGATTTCTTTTGAGATTTAAGTTTACCTCTAAGCCTCCTGGAAGGTAAAGCAAAAGGCGAAAACACACTGGACTACACAACTCTAAGTGCCCCATTAAACAAAATACTGGTGGGACTGGAAGAAGAAAAACCAGGAGATGGACAGAGTTCATAGAGGCAAACACTAGATGGCACCACAACGAGGGGACTTCCCTGGCGGTCCAGTGGTTAAGACACTGAGCTTCCACTGCAGGGGGCACAGGTTCGATCCTTGGCTAGGGAACTAAGATCCCACACGCTGCGTGGCATGTCAAAAAAAACCCCAAAGAAACAAACAAAAACAAAAAACCACCTCCCTGAAAAAAGCTATAGAGACAGAAAATAGTGGTGGCCAGGGGCTGTGGCTTGTGGTGCTGGGGGCAGTGCTAATGGGTCTGGGGTTCCCTTTTTGTGTGATAAAAATGTCCTGGAATTGGATGGTGGTGATGATTGCACAACGTTGTAAATGTACCAAAAACCACTGGACTGTACACTTTAAAGAGTGAATTTTATGATATATTAATTATATCTCAATAAAGCTAAAATCACTCTAAGGAGTTACAAGTGAAGAAACCGAGGCTCATAAAGGTTGAACATCTTCTTCAATATGGCATCCGGAAGCAAGCAGACAAAGAGATGATGAGTGAAATGTGTGTTCAAATGAGGCAACCTGGCATGCTGGAAGGAGCATGGGAGCTGAAGAGAGGAGCCCTGAGTTCTGGAACAGGATGGAATTAACTAGATGGTTCTTAAGGGCCTCACCAGCTCTATTAAGAGTGATGCTCTCAGGATTTCACAAAAGAAAGCTTGTAGTCTACCGAGAAACAAATACAGGCAGAAACGGCTGGTGCTGGAAGTGGAGTGTAGGATGAGTTAATGACAAAAGGGGAGTGCAAAGGCATCGAGTTAGGCAGAACGTCTGGAAAGGCATAAATCATGTCCGTGAGCAATTAAATCATCTACCTATTCAATAAATGATTACACAGAAGGTACTCTGGGAGAAGTACTTAATGAGGTACTGGGGATGCAGGAATGAGGACAACACAGGGCCTGGCAGGACAAGGCCGTGACATGGAAAGATCTGGGACTTCTCACCTGCTGTAGAATGCAGACAGTGGCTTCCCGGAAGATACCTGACCAGCATTCACGTACTCCTTCATAAAGAGAATCCCTTTGCTGTAGAAAAAAATACAGCACAACAGAAAGAGGTATACTGGAAGATTCCAGGGGACTGGGGCTGACCCAAAGCAGGGGTCCAGGACAGGAAGGCCCCCCATTTTGTTTGAAGGAAGTGCAGGAGCTCATGGGAATGCCTGGGCGCAGAGGTGCTGGTGCTGTAGCCCCCGGCGGGCAACCAAAGCAGGAAACAGGAGCTGCTAGGCTGCTGAGCCCACTGTGGACTCGGGCTGAAATCAAAGCCCATGACTACAGCCTGCTGTGTGTGGATTTGAGAGCGCTAGAAAGACGCTCCCTGCAGCCAGTGATGGGACGCTACCCTCCTGAGACCTCAGTCCAGTGGGCTTTCCATTCTCCTCTCTGACCACGTTTTGTTTCCCTTCTGCCTGGGACTGAGATCACCTCTCAGCCTCATCTTACACTGTCAAATCTCCATCAGCAGTCTAACCTCTCCCTTCCCACTCTTGGAGCTCCAGGGTGAGCTCAGGAAGTTGCCTCACCCTGGACAAACCCCTGGCAACTTTGGGAACAAGGTCTACCTCTCGATGGGCTCACCATGACACCAAATTTGGCCCCATTTACATGCTCTGCACTCCAGCCTGCTGGCTTGATGGCAGTAGACGCTCCTCTGATCTCTCCTACACACACACACACACACACACACACACACACACACACACACACACAGTTCACTCAGCCTCCTTGTAATGGCTCCCTTCCTGCACTCTAAGATGGCAGGTGAGGACAGAAGCTCAGGTGAGGCAGTGGTTATGCGCCTCTTCTCACAACAGATAACGCGAGAGAGACAGACATAGGCCCTGGCCTCAAAGGGATTTCTTTGGACTTCGCAAGCATGTTCCCCAAGAAACATTAGCGAAGGTCCGAAGGATGGCAGAGCCCTAGGAAGTGCCACCTCAGCTTCTCATTGGGAGACTCTGTTCAGGCCCACACACAGGAGTTTATATTAGGGGAACTTGGGCTACACTCTGTGGCCCCTTGACCAATGGGCTGCTGAGAATTGGAGTAGGTACTAGAGCTAATATCAGGGAAGTAACGTGGGGCAAAGGCCGAGTCCTTGAGCTCCAGGGAAGAAATAGCCCACAGAACACCTCCCAGATTGTCCCTTCTTACCTGCTTGAGTTAGACTCCAATTCACCTGGGGAGGCTGGCACGTACACCTGAGGCTGCTCAGCGGTGGCAGTGACAGTAACAGTGGCCAGACAGCTTGAGGGGTTCCTCACCCTGAAAGAAGTGGAGGGAGCAGCAAGGGTGTCAACACTGAGAGCTGGTGTCTTCCAGGGTCCAGCAGGGTTATCAGGGGCTAATGCCGAGACTGCCACTTCAAAGACTTTAAAAGAACGCTGACGTTTTTTAAACAACCCTCGAAAATCACTGAGCTGTTTGTTCCTTGAGGCTCCTGAGATCAACGGCTAGAAGTACTCATTTTATAGATGAGAAAACCCAGGCGATGTGGCCCAGGTTACATTGTAAGTTGGTGGCAAACCCCCAGCCTTCCGGTGTGTGCCCAGAACTATCCCTGCAGCCAAGGGCCTTGGCCTATGACTCACTTGGTTACAGCAGAGCTATGGGGCTAGCAAGGACTTGACAGACAGCCCTGCTCACCTCCTCAGTGGGTGGGGCAGCCCCTTCCTGGAATGAGCTCCCTGCCCCCATCCTCCAGTGAAGTTTCTGGAGAGCACAAGGCTGAGGGAGAGAGGGACAAATGAATTTAGGTGTCACCAAGGAAGAGATGTGGATGGACCCCATTCTGGAAGTCACCTACCATAAGAAGAAGCAGGAGACTGACAGGTATAATGGTTTTTCTGAATCTCCACCCCTCGGCATAGCACACAGCCCCTGGCCTGGAACCCAGTGCCCAGGACTTCAACTCGTTTAAGAGTGGGGAGGGTAGAGAACAATCATGACAGCACCTGCCCAGCTTCCCGGCCTCATCTTCCCAGACCACGTCACGTGGACCTGATCTCTCTCGTATCTTTGCACATGACACTACTTTCTCCTCGGGGAAGCCATTCCCAGAGTACCTGCCCTGTCACCCCAGGCTGGGTGAGGTACCCTGCCTCAATGTGCCCAGTCACCCTGTGCCTAGTCCTATGTCACTCTAGGACACAGGAATGCACCATGCAGACTGAAGGAGGTGGACGGGCTGGGAAGGGAGGCCCAATGGGAACGTGGAGAGACAGACAGGGGATAAAGTGCAGGACCAGACAGTCAGAAGACGACTGAGTACGAGAGGAAGGAAACAGCATCCACTTCTGACTGAACAGCTAGCAAGTGTCTGGCATCCTCTGATCCATACACAGCATGATAGTCGAGGGGACAGAAGAGCTGAGGGGCAAGGAGACCTGAAGTAGAAGGAGGAGATGGCTTATCAAAAATGGAGAGGCAGCGGATGGGCTGCCCTGGTGGCGCGGTGGTTGAGTCCGCCTGCCGATGCAGGGGACACGGGTTCGAGCCCCGGTCCGGGAAGATCCCACGTGCCGCGGAGCGGCTGGGCCCGTGAGCCATGGCCGCTGGGCCTGTGCGTCCGGAGCCTGTGCTCCGCAATGGGAGAGGCCACAACGGTGAGAGGCCCGCATACCGCAAAAAAAAAAAAAAAATAATAATAATAAAAAAAATGGAGAGGCAGCGGATATAACACAGTGATTAGCAATACAGGCTCTGGGCTGACTGCCGGGGTTCTAATCCCTGTTAGGCCACTGCCTGGCTGGGTGACTACTAGCCAGCTATTCAACGTCCCTCCGCCTCAGCCTCTCAACTATAGAACAGAAATAATAATAGCACCTCTTTCATAGGGTTGGTGTGAGAACTAAATGAGTGAGGACACATAACGCATGAGAAGGATGCCTGCACATTCTCAGCACGCAGCAAATACTAATGGTTCCTACCATGGTGTTACTGCTCCGGTATCTGTCTGCTTCCTGAGGGTGTGCTTGGGGGCCCGGCCATCGTGTTCAGCGTGTGTATGGCCACTACCTACAACTGGTTCATATGACGTACTTGTATATCGTCTCTGGGCTATCCCCAAACTCATGACCACTTTGGGCAAAGATCTCTGGAGAGCTAAGAGAACACTGAAATGGTGCCATACAAGGCACAGCTTAGAAATCTTCCAGCCCCATGAATGGCAAGGCACCCCGTATCCTTCTGCCAAGCCAGGTCTTCACGCTCCTTGTGGCTACCAGATAGCACGGTTCTCTGGGCACCTTCTCTCTGTCAGGTTTGGTGTAACAGATTTGGTGCTGTGGCTCCAAACTCAAGCCCACAGAGATCCACCCCTGGGATACTCATTGCTTGTCAGCCTCCCATGGGCTCCTAGCCCATCACACCTGCAGAAGGTAGCTGGCATGCCTAGCGTGTTAGGGTTTGCTCTGGGCTACGGGCCCTGACAAAAGTCAGGTTCAGGCAGGCAGGAGTCCAGCACAGAGTGGCCCTTACCTGCTGGCCTGGCTGTCCACTTCCAGGTGCTGGTCAGGATTCCTGGGGCTGCTCTGCTGCTCGGGGCTGCTGGGGTCTGCCAGCTTATGGGTGGGTGCAGCTGGGTCTCCCCGGTCACCTTGCTGGGCTCCAGGCCTCCCCTGCCAGGCGTCTCCCACCTTGGTGACCACATTCTCTTCCTCAAAATCAGCCAAGGTACTGAGGGAGAATAAGCCCTTGGTTACCGACTACACACCGATATCCCCTCCCGTGGCCATAGCAGGCCCCTCTCCCAGGAGGTGGGGCAGACAGAAGCCCGGCATGGCCCCCACCTCGGGGAGAGCTCGTGTCTTCCTCAGGTGGACCCCAGCACCGCTGCTCCCCTCCCACCAACAGCTGTCCCCACGTGTATTACACGAAGCCTGAGCCCAGATGATTTTGTCACCCCCTCAGTCCAGCAAGGAGGGAGCGCCTTCCCCGCTGTCCTTGGCATCAAGCTCTTTGGGAGCTCTTCCTTCCTTCCTGGCCTCACATCACAGCGACCCCTGCACATCCCTGCCATCACCATCCCCAGCCTGAGGTGCTTCGGAGGGCCTTGTTCTCAGTGCTGCCGCCTTCTCCACGTCCCGTGGGATGGTGCTGCTGCCTGGTGGCCTCAAGCACCAAAGATGTCATATGCCCACTGGCCGGGGCCAAGACTGAGTGAGATTATTGAGAACATGAGGCTAGCATTCCAAAAGATGAGTGTCTAGTTCACCATCACCTTGATCCTGGCCCATCCCGATCTCAACCCTCCTAACATCAGCAGCCTGCCTCCAATGGCTGGTGGGGCTATCTTAGGACAAGAAGATCACACCACCAGCCACCTCCAGCCCTGGGACTCTATTCATGGAAGTTAATCCCATAGTAGGCAGGCAGGCTCACTGCCTTCAAGCTGGAATAACAAGGGGAGTGGAGCTCATGCCTTTCGGAGAGTATGCTCTCCTCAGATAGTGCCAGCCCCTTACCAGCAGAATGCCCTGACACACCCACCCCACCTCTGCCTGTGACATACAGGCTTGAGCTAAAGGCAAACCAAGAAGGCCTTAAGAGTTTGTTTCCCAATTCTGGAAGCCCTGAGCTAGCTTTACCATGGACTTAATTGGAGTCCTGTACCAACCCATATCCCCTACAGAATTACGGTAACAGAAGTTATCCTCACCAAGTCTGTGAATAAAGCCAGATTCTCAGCAAAGATGCGACACATGGGCAAGTGGATGAATAAGGCTCCTTCACCCTAGGCCTCAGAGCAGACTCACTACAATTATAGGCGGTATAACCCACCTAACCCATAAAAGGGACAGTCACGGGAAGTCTTGCTGAGCAGTGTAACAACCCAGAGGTCTTCCAGGCCCCTAATGAATTGCCTGGAAGTCAAGTGTTTAGAGACAGGGAAGGTAATACTTCTGGCTGTAACCGGATCAAAGATCCAGAAGCCTAATACAGCTACTGACAATTCTGTACACAATCACACTCTCTACGTGGAAGAACACAGCCCCTTCGACTCTTGTGTACCTCCATTACACTCCTCCAATGATTGACAGCAGTTGTCCGCGGTGAACAAATGTGGTTAAAGTTCACCTGTTCCTAATGCAGAGAGAACATAAACCTGAAAATCCCAGACTTGCAACACAGAGGAAAACAGCATATGCTTTAGATGTAAAGTCTAATAACACAAATTTAGTGGGGAGAAGGTGAGCTAATCTATCTTATTAAATGAAGTCAGGCCAATACGGCTGGTAAAGGAGACCAGAGGCCAGCTTTCTGAGTGTCCTTAAATAGTTCTGGTGGAAAGAGATAGTCCTCTGCGACTGCTTTATTTGGCTGTAACTTCTTATAAAAGGAGAATCCAACATTTACGTAGTACTTTGTGCCAGGAAATGTCCTACATGCAAACGCATTTAACCCTCACAACAACCCTGCGTGGTAGGATCTATTACCGCCACTATTCTACAAGTAAGGAAACTGAAGCACATAGATGAGTACGATACCCAAAACCACATAGCAGGTAACTGACAGAGCTTAGGTTTGAGCCCAGGCACAGGAGTCCGTGCTCACTATACTATACCACCTCTTCCTGTACCTGTACTGTGATGAAGCAAACCAAGTTAGAGTAGGGTACAGTTCCTCAACTTTGGGACAGTTCCACTGCTCTGCAGGAGGTCCCTGCCCAGCCCATTCCCCTCCTTCCCCCACCTCTTAGGAACAAGCCCCTTCCCCACGGAGCCCCAGCGCCCAGAGCAGGCATCTCCGCCCGAGGTCCCTCGTGGTTGGAGGGTCGAGCCGCCCTCCCCGCGTGTCCACAGCTCCCGGCCCCGACCAGCTCTGAAGGCCAGCGCCCAGAGCCCACTGACACCAGGGAACCCCGCCAAACAGCCCCTTTGGCTCCTTGGGGGCACGAAGCTCCCTTCCTCTCTCCCGCCTCCGCCGGCACTGCGGCGAGTGTGCACACGTGGTCGGGGTGGCGCTGCTTCAGCCCCAAGGCCGGGGGAACCACCCACGTCCTCCAGGCTATCGGGGCCCACGTCCTCCAGGCTATCGGGGGAAGGGCAGGGAGAGCCCAGGGTGCCCGAGATGGGCGGCCCGGCCCAACTGTGATCCTCGCGCGCCATCTAGCGGCAGGCGCGGGCACGACCGCGGGAGAAGCGCCGCCGAGGCCGCTCACGCCCCCGGTAGCCATTTCGCTGTGTGGACGGTCCCGTTTCCCAATAGGCACCGGACACAAGCTCGGGGCTGCAGGAAATGGCGGTGCGCGCAGGCGCACACTCGCTGAACGCAAACGCGCACCCTCCCGGGGCACGCACGCGCAGGTGCACACAAGACGATCTCACGCCGGTCTAGACCCAAAAGCGTGCAGGCACGCGCGAGTCGGGGACGCACGCACAGACGCACACGTTCTGTGACGACGCGCGTGCGCAGGCGTACACGTGTGTGCCGGCGCGCGTGCGCAGGCGCACACTTCTGTGCCGGTGCGCGTGTGCAGGCGTACAGTGCGTGCCGGCGCGCGTGGGCAGGCGCTCACATTGCGTGCTGGCGCGCGTGCGCAGGCGCACACGTGTGTGCCAGCGCGCGTGCACAGGCGCAAACGTTGTGTCCCGGCGCGCGTGCGCAGGCGTACATGTTCGTGCCGGCGCTCGTGCGCAAGCGCACACGTTCTGTGCCGGCTGCGCAGTTCCCTGCAGGGCAGGTGGGGACTCTGCCCACCTTTTTTTCTTCCCATTGCAGAATCTCCTGGCCTCCCATGACATCGTGACAGCTCTAGGACAGAATTTGTCAGCCTCACCATTATTGACATTTTGGACTCGATAACTGTGGTGGGAGCTGTCCTCTGCACTGTAGGATGCTGTGCAGCATCCGTGGTCTCCACCCACCATTTGCCAGTAGTACCCTCTTCCCAGTTGTGGCAATCGACAGTGTCTTCAGACATCACCAAGTGACTCTTGGGGGGTTGGAGGTGGGGGAGATGCCCCTGTTTCAGAACCACTACCCTAGAACGACTGAATCTAAATCTCTCCGCGTGGGTCACAGGATACTTTAAAAAAAAAAAAAAAACCACTTCTCAGGTGATTATCAAGTGCAGCCAGAGTTGTGAAACACTGATCAAGAAAGTTTGTTTTGATTTTGCGAACTTTTAATCAGAGAAAATTAGTTCTAAGCCGGGGCTCTACAGTTAGCCAGATCTGAGCTCTATTCCTAGCTTTGCTCTTCATAGGAGCCCTCCGTTTCCTCCACTGTCAAACTGCGCAATAAGAAGCCAGATCCTTCCCCAGGTTTGGGGAATATTACATGCGATTGTGCAGATGGCGTGCTGTATACATTAACCATCTGACAGTTACTGCTTCTGGGTCTTGAGAATAGGCTCCAAAGAACAGAGTTCATAAACTAGCTTTTCAAAGTTTTTTCCTGGGGTTTTTCTTAGAACCTCTTCAGTTGCGACTCAGCTCTGCCATTTGGAATCCCTTGACAAGTCAGTTAACGTTTCTATGCCTCAGTTTCCCCATCTTATCAATTTCACAGGGTTGCTGGCAAGAGTAAAGCACCTGGCAGAGCGCACTATAGGTGTCAGTCTTTGTTTTCACTCTGTTAATTGTCAGGGCAATTTGAAACAAAAAAGTCACATAATAGTGCCTCATACCTTAGCGATCCATTACCCACCCCACCCCCAGCCTCACGGTTTATGTAGGGGTGACAAATGTAAAAAAGTAGCTGTAATGTGGTGTGAAATTGAAAACATTCACTCACTTCTTAAACACCTAAATCAGACCGTGTTCCTCTCTGGCTTAAAACTTGAAAGAAGATCCAATCTCCCTCTCATGGCTTACCAGGGCACGGTTCCATCTATGGTCCCCCTCACCGGGTAGGCTACTTTATGCTTTGGAAGCTGCTAAGCGTGTTCCCAAAGCAGGGTTTTAAGTCTGTGTTTCCCTATCTGCAGCTCTTTACTCCTTGCTCTTCCTAGAGTTGTTGGTTCCTCCACTCATCTAAGTAGTACCCTCCTCACCACCATTACTCTGTATCTTAGCACCCCGGCTATTTCTTTCAAAGCACCGTTCTTCCTAGGAGTCACAGAGACCTGACTTCCAGTCCTTTGTTATTCATTATCGCTAGGCACAAAGCTCACATGATTGTGGGGAGGGCCGTATGAGACACTGAGTACAGGGCTGTGCACACAGTAGGTGCCCCAAAGTGAAGAAGCCAATGAGCCCCTGCCTACCTTGACAAACCTCATGTTCCACGCTTAGCTACTTACAGTGCCCAGTAAACACCAGGTTATTTGGAGTCCTTTGTACATCCTGTACCCTTTGCTTGGAGAACTCCTATTCACCTTTCAAGATTCCGCTCAAAAGTCACCTCTCCCGTGAGGCTGTCCTGGGGCCCCCTTCCCCTGTTCCAGTCTGGACCAGGTTTTGCCCCCCATTAGCCCTGTCCAATTTGTCTGTGCACTCCAGCCTCCAGCACAGAGCAGGCGCCTTCCAAGTAGTTGCTGACTGAAAGAGTGGTTGACTTCCTGACTACGGAGGACTTCCTGGCAGAGGCCAGAGGTTTCCAGCTGGGGCTTCAGCCCTCGCCACGTCCCTTGGGCCAGCTCACAGGCCTCACTGGCCTCACCTTCCCAGCCAAAGGCTAATGTACACTTGAGCCGCCTCTCTCCACCGCACGAGCTCAGCACTGTTAGCTGATGCCTTACCCGTTTGGGTCCGTCTCCATGTCCTCCAGGTGTGCCGGGCTGCTGCTCTTCCTGCCAGCCAGGACAGCAGAGGCAGAAGTGGCACCAGAGCTGAAGGAGGAAGCACACAGACCTTCTGAAGCCTCAGGCCAAAGGAGACTTGGAGCCCAGGTCTTCCCCTTCCCAGCTGCATTCTCACAGGAAAGGAGGACCTACATCTGGCCGTGACCAGCTTGGAAGTCCTGGGGAAGTGTCCTCCTAGTTTGGGGTTCTAGCATCCTTGCATGACCTACACCTCCCGGGGCTCTGTGGGAATCTAGAACGATCGTTCCTTACTAAATGTTGCACACACCCATAGCAAAATGGCCACTTCCCACTGGTGGATTGCTAGATGAAATAGGGCAGAAGCCTGCAGCCTGGGAATGCACAACCTCCTCCCATTGCACCTTTGCACCTCCCCAGCCACCTCCACATGCTCCCTGGGGCTGAGCCCTCTGCTGCCGGCTGGCTGTCCCTGGGATTCTTCCCACCGACTTCTCCTAGCAGGGTCTCTTCCCAAGCTACACTTCTCAATGCCCTCTTCTCTGCCACCTCAGCTTGGGTCCCTCTGGGTAGGTGCTGAGTTGTCTGGGTCCCCTGACTTATCACCTGTACCCACTCCTCCACTGCTCCTGGTGGGTGGGTTCACCTCCCAGCCTTCTCTGCCCTGCAGTGATCACCTGATGTGAAGATGGCATGGAGCTGAGAGGTTCAAGGGGGACCCTGGGGTGCTGGACGTGAGGATGAGGCCATCTGGCAATGGGATTGGTCATTGGGCAGTTGCCCCACCCTTACCTGGTGGCTGCTGGTCTAGGCTTATGAGGCTGTGAGTTGGCACTGGGCACCTCCTGATCATCCAGGAGAGGGGTAAAGACAGCAGGTGAGCACAGCCTGTGGAAGGAGGCCAAGCCCGGTCTTGGTTCAGGACTTTGCGTCTTTATGTCTACACCCCCCGAGAGGGTGGCTTCTGTTCCCAACAGATGATGGGCACTAAGGAGTTCCTCAAATGGATGCTTGGAGTACAGTACTCACTCACATCCTACAGCTGACTGACACCAGGACAGCATGGCCTCGTGGTGAAGTGCACACTCCCGGGGGGGGGGGCACATTACTCTGATTCAAATCACAGCTTTATTAAGCTTCTGGCTATGTGACCTTGGGCACATCAACTGACCTCTTTGGGCCTCAGTTGGATCATCAGTGAAATGGGGTGACAACTGTGTCTGCCTCATACATTTTCTGAGAAGAGTAAATGAGTCAATAGATGCCAAGTACTTAGAAAAATGCCTGGGCCCCAACATGTGCTAAAGTGCTCCTGTGATTATCACTGGGCCCTGTGGCCATTTGTAGGAGCTGCAACCCTTTGCAGTCCGTCTGTGCCCATCAACTTGATACGGATTCAGTGGGTGCTGTCTTATGCAGCCTTCCCAGGTGTAGGCTGAGTTCCATGTCCCTCTGTGACTCACAGCATGCCGAGCAGTTACCTGTGTGAGCCTGCACCCTCCACTTGAATGGCACGCATGCTAAGAGTTGCTCGTGTTTGTTTCCACACCCACTTACACCAGTTGCACTTGCAACCATAATCACTGAATTCACTTATTAAGTAAACTCATAAAAATGAATGGAAAAGGAGAGTGGGTGTTTTTTTCGTGACAAACAACCTTTTCTTTGCAAAGACCATAAAAGCAAGTCTCTTAAAAATCACTGTCTATAGAAGAGACAATGTAAAAGACTGTTAAAAGTCATAAAAGTCTAGAAGGTATTCAGATAATTCTGCAAGTTAATATGAGCTTTGGCTTCATTTTAAGGAAACAATGCAGAAAGCAAAGACTTCATTTTGCGAGGGGGCAGAGGCAAGAAGGATGTTCTGGATGAATATTCGAAGACAAAGAAGTCAAGAACCAAGCCCAGTCATGTTGGACCAGAGAATGAAGTCAACCTGCAGGACCGTGCTGGCCGGCACCGTGATGCAGGACGCGGGTGCCAGGCTCTTCCACAGTCCTCCCCACTAGCGGGAGCTCAGAGGACCGAGGCCCCGGCCCCGTGGCGTTTCCCGACACCAGCTGAGGCACAGTGGGCAGACGCTGGGGCCGGTCATCCTCTTCCCATGTTGGCTTGTGCTACCGATTTGGAAGTCGGGCCTTGGCGGTCCAGGCATCAGTTGCAAACTAGTAAAGTTAGTCAGGGCAAGGGGCTCCCAGTGGGCTTGGGCGAGTAGGGGCAGCTGAGAGGGCCAGTTGGGACAGCGGAGATTCTCTCCTCGGCCAGACTGCTGTAGGGCAGGGGTGCCGGCTGGCAGCGTGCCTTGGTGGCTCTCTGTAGACACTGGCTTCACCATCTCTCCCTGGCCATCTGTTCTGAACCATAAGGGCTCTAGCACAGCTTGCAGCTGAACTATCTGTGCCAACATCTGTACACCTAACCTTTGTCCCCAGGGATGAGTCATGCTTGGTTTGGAACCACCTAGGGACAAGTGGGACCTTGCCACTCCGCATATCACCTGAGAAAATGGCCCCTAACTCTACCCAGGTCCAAGAAGTCAGAGCCCAGCTAGACACGCTTGTCTCCTACTTTGTCTCACTGGGGCCACTGCTTTTCTGCTCACTGAACTTGAGAGCAGAGCTGGCCAGAGGAGGAAGGTGGAGGAGGCTTTGGGGCTTCTGGAAGGGATGACGGACCGCCTTCCAGCTTGCCCTCACAGCTCGGCCAAGAAGCAGGAAGGCAGCGATGCATCCATCATTCCCTCCTTCCCCACATGTTCATCCTGCCCGCCCAGGCCCGCCCTCATGCCTACTTGGGAGGAGCTTGAGAGCTAGTGGAAGAGGGTAGGAGAAGGAGCGAGATCGAAGCAGAGGTAAATCTCAGGAGTGGAAAGTCCGGGGACAAAGGATGTGCTGGCGGCGGGAGTGCCGGAGACGGGAGAAGCGGTAGACGGGACTATGGGAAAAATGGCCAGTGCCCCGCCCCCAGCAGCCCAAGCAGCTGTGGCGACTTGACCAGGAACAGGGGAGAATCAACAACTTGGGGCCACGGGCCTCCCCCAGGTAGCTCACCCTCCTCTCCCAGAGCTGATGTCTGCTCTGGCCAAGCCTTCAGGTGTGGAGCCCGTGGCTCCGGATCCCACGTTGCCATCACTTGATCTGTTATGGGAAGAGAAACATTTGCTGACTGATTGATTGGGTTTCCATTGAATGTAACTCCTATGTCCTGAGAGCGGGTGCCTTCAGCGGCCACCCTGCACTGCTCCAACTGAAGCCAAGCTGATGTCAGCAACATTTCTGCCTTTTTTCCGAACTTGATGGGCTGGGAGCAAAAGTGGAGCCAAGAAACAGAGCCCAGGGCAGAGACAGGCTCCCCGAACAATCCTGGGTCCCCTTCCCTCATTCCAGTGCTGGGGCTCCACAGGGCCTAGGGCTGCACACTAAGAACACAGTGGCCGGCAGACAAGGCTGTGGGCTCTTATCCATTACTTCCTGTTCAGGAAGTGCCCAACTGTGAGCGACTGGTCACCATCCCCAGGCTCCCCTGGTCTGGCTTGAAGGACAGGTCAGTGGGATGGCTGTGGGGTGGCTGGCGCACAAGCAGCCCCTCTGGACTCAGCATCCCCTGCTATCATTCTGTCTCCCATCCATGCACCCCCTCTGCGTCTTCCTTCGCCTACAGGCCACCCTGGAAGGCCCTGTTAGATGCTCTGCTGGGGTCCACGAATCCTTTGGTCACTGACTTCCTGAAACCTCCAGCTTGGAGGAGGATCTTCCCGGACCGGGGCACGAACAAAACAAAAGTTTTGTCCTCCTCTGCAGCTGGTTGAGAGTCCGCCTGCTGGTGCATTCCTTCATTCATTCTTTCAGCAGATATTCATTGAGGACCTGCACTGCCCCCGACACTGGGGACACAGTGAAGAATGGGACAGTCCTGGTCCCAGCTCCATCCACTGACCTTGGATGGGGGGGGCCACATGGGCTCCGTGTCCCTGCACTGAGTTACCTTTCAGAGTCTGCACCAAGGCCCTTGAAGGCCCTTTCACCAGTCAAGTCTCTCTTGGGCTCTCTGGGGTTGGGGGCTTCGTTGTCTTTGGAGCCTGGGGAAGACCTATGGTGGAAAGAAACATAAGTTAACTACCCATCAGCCAACCATACTTAGGTGGGGGCAGTTACCTCATCCCCAAATGCCAGCTTTCTCCAAAGAGCGCAAATCCTGATATTGCAGGATTGGCTAATTATCAAAGTCTACCAACAGCTACTGTTGACTGAGGGTCAGACCCCATTCTCATGACTCTGAATGCACTAGCTCTCCACATCAACCCCACAACATGGTCACTGTTCTTATCCATGCCCACTTTCCAGATGAGCAAACTGAGGCACAGAGAGCCTGGAGTGACTTGCCCCGAGTTCCACAAGTAACAAGGGGAAAAACTGAGATTTGAACCCAAGCAGTCTGACTTCAGAGTTCTAGACTATAATCTTCTATGGTGTAAGACTGATCCTAACTCCTGATTCAACCTCCCTCTATTCTCTCTGAGGTCATCAGGGAGCCTCATGGTGTCAAACCCAACAGAGACACTCCCATCATTCTCACCATTCAGGACCCCTGACCCAGTGGGCCACTCCAGCCTTCTCTCCCCCATCCATCCATCATGACTCTGTGTCACTGGCTTAAATGTTGGTGTTCCTGGCAACCCTCTCCATCTGCATGCTCTGCCACCTACCTTGGTCACCTCCTCTGCTCCCATGGCGTCAACTGTCATTCTTCAGCCAATGACGTCTGCCTGTTCCCACCTCTCCTCTGTGCTCTGACCCGTACCCTCACTGCTTCTGGGACTGGCCCTCAGGCACCTCACCCTCAACATGGCCAGAACTGACCACCCTCACCAGCTGCCCTCAGGGGAATGACCAGGCAGCTGTCACCTCCACGATACGATCTGTGCTCAGTTTGCTGGCTCCTCTCTCCTCGAGTCCCTTGACTTTGTACCCCATGTAAATATCGACGTTGAACCCCATTATTTCTGCTCTCATCCCTCTGCATTGAACATGGAAATCTCTTGAGCCCTGATCTCTCTGCCAAAGCTCAACCAGAAACCCTCAAAAGCCTCCTGGTAATTTGCACTTGGATGCCTACAAATAAACTCATCATATAGTCATTTGTAAAGCACTAAGTATTTATAGCACCCCTTCCTGCCCCCTCCCCTTAGTTCCCACTACTGTAGTGACTTATGGAGCAAAAAGCGCAGGGAAGGAGTCAGGCAGTGGGGTGGGAGTCATGGATCTGCCTACTCTTGGCCGTGTGGCTTTGAGGAAGCTACTTAAGCATTCATGGTCTCAGTTTCCTCATCTGTAAGATGGGCATAGTGATTGCATCTACATCCTGCATGGGGACACGTGGTAGGCTGTTTGGGACAGGGCAGGGCTTAGTGAATTCTAGCTTTCCCTCTTTCTTCCTTTCCTCCAACTTGACTTTCCTGTTGGAAAGTGGGGGAGGGGTGCTCCAGAGGATCTCCAAGGGCTGTTATAGCTTTGTCACTCCCAGACAAAATGCCAGAGGCCTTATGGGTCGTGGAGGCCTTATGGGGCACACAGCACAGACCTTCCTGAGAGACAGCCTGGCTTCCTGCTGCGTCTCTCAGGGTCACTTCGCCCCTGTTTCTCAGGGACTGGTCACCTTAGGGAAACCAGTGAAGCAGCCTCCAGGGTTGCCTTATTAAAGACGTTGCCACACTGGGTGATTCTCAATCATTCCAGCAGTAAATGCTCCTGCAGTCCTGTTCTGGGCCAGCCAGGCCTTGAGCTCTCCAGGAGCTTGGAGTCCTTGGGGCAGAGCCATCTGTGAGTGGACAACTGTGACTCCGTGTGGAACACTCTCTGGTGGAGGGATGAACACAGTGCTGTGTGAGCTCAGTGCAGAAAGCCCCTCACAGGCGCTGCCTCAGAAAGAAACACAAGCAAAGGAGGTGCTACAAAGGGGAGAGTTCTGAGCTGAGACTGAAAAATGCAGATGGGAAAGGGCATCCTACAGCCTGCACAGACGGATGGGGCTGGGGGAGGCTGGTGGGGAGGGCCCAGGGAGGAAGGGTGTATGAGGGGATCCTGGGGAGGGGGTGGATGAGCCCCGCCGGGCAAGGTAGAGAGTTCAGGCTGCGGAGCCTAAAGGGGAGGGGCCGTTGCAGGGTTTTTCCCCAGGGACTGGCATAGGCCTACTGCTGCCCTTTAGAAATGGCACCCAGGTAGAAATATGAAGGAGATTCCGGGATGGAGCGAGTGATGAAGGAGGCCTGGCCCCAGGGGAAAGGCACTAGGGACAGAAATATCTCTAAAATAGAATGGACAGGACTCAGTGCCCGACTGCGGCGAGAGTGTAGAGAGGCAGGGGCCAGTGAAGACAGTCAAAGGCCCCAGAGATCGGAGCTCCCACCGCCCCAAGGATTAGCCTGGGCTTATGCTCTGGCCTCCCTCCCCGGACTCTGGCTTCACGAGGTGGGGTCCCAGTCTGTCGGCTTCACTGCTGTGAGCTGGGTGAGTAGCTAAATGATCAGGACTCAGAGCCTGTTCCCTCCGGGAACAAGCGGCCCCTCCCTGCTCGCATCTCCCTTTGCCCCCACCCAAGCTTCCCTGGGGCCCAGCTCCCAGCCCCCCAAACCCTGCCTGCATGTTACTTGACTGTCTGCCCCCTACCTCGGGGCAGCGGCTGGGCCTGCCGTGCTCCCTGCTGGTTGTGCCCCCCCTGACCCCCTCCCCTGTCCCTTGAACTGTCAAGGCTGACCTAGTGATCCTGCCCTGTTCCTGGTGCCTCCCCCCGCCCCCACCCCCCCCCCCCAGCAGGTCCCCCAAGCCTGCCATCAGGATAACAGCCGACAGAAATGTGAGCAGCACGACTTTCTCCACTGACCCGAAACCCTCCTTGGAACTGGAAGACACACAAACACAAAGAATTGAAGCCCCCCGCTCCACAGCTGCTTCAGTGGCTTCATGGGGCTCTGCAAAGCCCAGATCCCCACCCAGCACAGCTGGCTGCTCCCATCCACAGGGCCCAGCAGGGTGAACCATCACTTCCAGGGGCTCCTGGCACACGCTCAGCATCTCACTTGTGTCTGCATCTGCCTCCCCCACCAGGCAGACAGTCAGCAACTTCAGCGGGGGGTGGCTGCCACTGGGTCCCCAGGGCCGGGTCTGGTCTCCCATGGACCAAGTGCTCGCTCCCCAGGACTTGTGGAGTGAAATGGGTTGGGGGCAGAGAACCCAGGTGGCTCATGTCTCTCACTAACCAGACCCCAGGCCTCATCGCTTGCACCCTGACCCTGCTTCCCCCAACTCTAGAATCGTGTGTAAGGAGCCCAGGCAGCAGCAGGGCCCCTGTACCTCATTTCTTCCAGGTCTGGGGCCACCAGGCGGAGTCCCGCCCCGGGTGTTGTGATCTGCAGGCGGACAGTCTCCTCACCTCTTGCGCTGCGACCAAAGGAGAGCGTCAGAGAGTCGGTGGTAAGAAAGGCCTCCGCTTCTCCATCTGTGCTGGGGATCCAAGGGTGTCCTCTCTGAGGAGCCTCCTGGCTAGTGCAGTGGGACACCCAGACCCATTGCCTTGTTTTTTCTCTCTTGTCTCCTCTTTGGGCTGAGCTCGGGCTACTGACCTCCAGGTCCCAGAGGAAAGGCATTGAAGGACCCCCTCACCAGTCTCCCATCCTTGACCCCAGCCCCCTTCAGACCGTGCTGCTGATCAGTTGCAGAGGTGCGCCCTGCCCGTGGCCGCACTGCAGCATCCAAAGTGGCTATTTGTGAGTTCAGGGGCTGATGGGAACGGGTGATGAACAAAATGCCCAGGAAACCTACAGACCGAATTTGGAGTGAGAGCCAGTGGAAGGGGCATGTGGGAGACTCAGGGGATGAAGGTCAGAGAGAAGGTGCCTGTGAGCTTGAGACCAGGGAGGATCAGACAGTCTCAGCCCTCAGAGGGTCCCTTTGAGGGTTCCTGCGCTCAGAGGCTGGTCCGCTGAGGGTCCCTTTGAGGGTTCCTGCGCTCAGAGGCTGCGCTCACAGCCCTCCAGTTCCAGTGTTTTGGGGCCCCCACTGCAGCTCCTGACGCCCAGCAGGATCGGGCCGTGGTAATGGCTAGGGCTGGAGAGAATCTAGAACTCCCTGGCTTTCTGGGGTTCCCCCTCACTCCAAACCACACCTACCCAGGTGCACATCACAGACACTCACTCTTT